>NC_067250.2:195879437-196182467 GCF_019359855.2 Lolium perenne | reverse complement strand
AGTAAGTCTAGGAAAGCCAGTGTTCCTATGCTCTCTGTTAGAATTGGTGATCATTGTTATTATGGTTTATGCGATATTGGTGCAAGTTCTAGTGTCATTCCTTATGAGCTTTACAGGGAAATCATGAATGAAATTGGTTCTTGTGAACTTGAAGATATTGATGTGGTTATCCGGCTAGCTAATAGAGAAACTATCTCTCCTATTGGTGTTGTTCGAGATGTGGAAGTTCTATGTGGTAAGATTAAATATCCTGTTGACTTTTTGGTACTTGGTTCTGCTGCTAGTAAGACTTGTCCTATCATTTTTGGTAGACCTTTTCTAAATACTTGTGGAGATATTATAGATTGCAAGAAAGAGAAAATTGTGACTAAATTTGCTGGTGAATCTTATGAGTTTAATTTCTCTAAATTTGCCAAAGTTCCTTATGAAGCTGAATTGCCTAATAATGATTTTAGAGTTGAACAGCTTGCATCTATTTCTCTTGCTCCTAATAATCCTTTCCAGCAATATTTGGAGGATCATGAGAGTGAAGTCTTTAGGGAAGAAAGGAATGAGCTTGATGAAATTTTCCTTCGTCAACCCATTCTTAAACATGACTTACCGGTTGAAGATCTAGGTACAACACCACCACCAAAGGAAGATCCAGTTTTTGATTTGAAACCGTTACCTGATAATCTTAAGTATGCTTATATTGATGATAAGAAAACATATCCTGTTATTATTAGTGCTAAGCTTTCAGATTTTGAGGAAGAAAGATTATTGGAAATATTGAAGAAACACCGAGGAGCTATTGGCTACACTCTTGATGACTTGAAGGGGATTTCTCCCTCTATTTGCCAACATGCCATTAACATGGAAGATGATGCAAAGCCTGTTGTTGAACATCAGCGTCGTCTAATTCCTAAGATGAAGGATGTGGTAAGGAATGAGGTATTGAAACTTCTTGAAGCTGGTATTATATATCCTATTGCTGATAGTAGATGGGTTAGTCCTGTGCATTGTGTTCCTAAGAAAGGAGGAATAACTGTTGTACCTAATGATAATGATGAGCTCATCCCTCAAAGAGTAGTTGTAGGGTATAGAATGTGCATTGATTTTCGAAAGGTTGATAAAGTTACTAAGAAAGATCATTACCCTTTACCTTTTATTGATCAAATGCTAGAAAGGTTATCTAAAAATACTCATTTATGCTTTCTTGATGGTTATTCTGGGTTTTCACAAATAGCTGTTAGAGCTAAAGATCAAGAGAAAACCACTTTCACTTGTCCCTATGGAACTTATGCTTATAGGCGTATGCCTTTTGGTTTATGTAATGCTCCTGCTACTTTTCAGAGATGCATGTATGCTATTTTTCATGGCTTTTGTGAAAAGATTGTAGAGGTATTCATGGATGATTTTTCTGTCTATGGGAATTCTTTTGACAATTGTTTGCGAAACCTTGATAAAGTTTTGCAGAGATGTGAAGAAACTAACCTTGTTCTTAATTGGGAGAAATGCAACTTTATGGTTAATGAAGGAATTGTATTGGGACATAAAATTTCTGAGAGAGGTATTTGATACGTCTCAAATGTATCTATAATTTCTTGTGTTCCATGCTAGTTTTATGACAATACTCACATGTTTTATATACACTTTACATCATTTATACGCATTTTCCGGCACTAACCTATTAACAAGATGCCGAAGCGCCAGTTCCTGTTTTCTACTGTTTTTGGTTTCAGAAATCCTACATAGGAAATATTCTCGGAATTGGACGAAACAAAAGCCCAGGGTCTTATTTTTCCACGAAGCTTCCAGAAGACCGAAGAGGATACAAAGTGGGGCCACGGGGCGCCGCCACCACAGGGCCGCACGGCCAAGGGGGGCCCGCGCCGCCCTATGGCGTGGGGTCCCCGTGCCTCCTCCGACTCTGCTCTTCCGCCTACTTATACTCTCCGTAGCGAAAACCCTATTACCGAGAGCCACGATACGAGAAAAGTTCCAGAGACGCCGCCGCCGCCAATCCCATCTCGGGGGATTCAGGAGATCGCCTCCGGCACCTTGCCGGAGAGGGGAATCATCACCCGGAGGACTCTACATCACCATGATCGCCTCCGGACTGATGTGTGAGTAGTTCATCCTTGGACTATGGGTCCATAACATTAGCTAGATGGTTGTCTTCTCCTCTTGTGCTATCATGTTAGATCTTGTGAGCTGCCTATCATGATCAAGATCATCTATTTGTAATGCTACATGTTGTGTTTGTTGGGATCCGATGAATATGGAATACTATGTCAAGTTGATTATCAATCTATCATATATGTGTTGTTTATGTTCTTGCATGCTCTCCGTTGCTAGTAGAGACTCTGGCCAAGTTGATACTTGTAACTCCAAGAGGGAGTATCTATGCTCGATAGTGGGTTCATGCCTCCATTGAATCTGGGACAGAGACAGAAAGTTCTAAGGTTGTGGATGTGCTGTTGCCACTAGGGATAAAACATCAATACTTTGTCTAAGGATATTTGTGTTGATTACATTACGCACCATACTTAATGCAATTGTCTGTTGTTTGCAACTTAATACTGGAAGGGGTGCGGATGCTAACCCGAAGGTGGACTTTTTAGGCATAGATGCATGCTGGATGGCGGTCTATGTTATTTGTCGTAATGCCCTAAGTAAATCTCATATTAGTCATCATGATAAGTATGTGCATTGTTATGCCCTCTCTATTTGTCAATTGCCCAACTGTAATTTGTTCACCCAACATGCTATTTCTTATTGGAGAGACACCACTAGTGAACTGTGGACCCCGGTCCATTCTTTTACATCTGAATACAATCTACTGCAGTCATTGTTCTCTACTGTTCTTTGCAAACAAACATCATTCTTCACACCATACGTTTAATCATTTGTTTACAGCAAGCCGGTGAGATTGACAACCTCACTGTTAAGTTGGGGAAAAGTATTTTGATTGTGTTGTGAAGGTTCCACGTTGGCGCCGGAATCCCTGGTGTTGCGCCGCACTACACTCCTTCACCAACAACCTTCACGTGGCCTTCATCTCCTACTGGTTCGATAAACCTTGGTTTCTTACTGAGGGAAAACTTGCTGCTGTACTCATCATACCTTCCTCTTGGGGTTCCCAATGGACGAGTGCTTTACCGTCACAAGGAAGCTACTTTCTGGTGCCGTTGCAATCCAACTCCCACGTCAGCAGCTACTTTTCTGGCGCCGTTGCCGGGGAGATCAAGACACGCTGCAAGGGGAGTCTCCCACATCCAATCTCTTTACTTTGTTATTGTCTTGCTTTACTTTATTTTATTTTCTGCTTTGTTTGCTTTCTTTATATCAAAAATACAAAAAAAATTAGTTACTTGCTTTACTTTATCTACTGTCTTGTTTGTGTTCTTTATATTAAAAACACACAAAAAATTAGTTACTTGCATTTACTTTATTTACCTTGTGTTTATTTCATCATGCTTTCCTCTAAGTTCACTCTTAAAGATATGTCAGTGGGGCATGGGTCTATCATTGGAAGAGATAATATAGAAGAATTTTTCACTCATGTTAGTATAGTTAAAGATTTTGAAGATAGACACTTGGTAGAACTTGCTCCTACTTATGAAATTGCTACTGCCTCTTTAGTACACATGTTGGAAGCTAGATTTGTTAATCTTAACCCCATAATGCAACATATGTTTCTTACACTCTCTGATATGGAAGAAGGAGAGAAGACAGATTTTGTTTTAGAAACCCTTGTTAAAGAATTTGGTGATGTAGCTAGAGAAGCTAGAAAAGTCTTTATTCAACATAAGATGCTTGGCTTTTATACCAATTTTGCAAATACTCTTGAAAAGATGGAAAAAATAGACTAAAATACACTAAGAAAGTTAATTGTGAGGGGGAGATTAAAGCACCAATACCTTGCAAGCTCATAGGAATGCATGAGGCACTAGAAAAGAATTTTGATTGGATTGTTCCTGAAAATTTATTTGAGGAGGATAGTAAGCCTAAAAGTAATGAAAGAGGGGCCTCTGAAACTTACATAGATAAGATACAATGTATTGTTGAGAAAACTCCCAACTCCTCTATTGATGCTTCATCTCTTGATAATACTTGATTTACACTTTCTGCGCCTAGCTGAAAGGCGTTAAAGAAAAAGCGCTTATGGGAGACAACCCATTATTTTACTACAGCAATTTTTGTTTTATATTTGTGTCTTGGAAGTTGTTACTACTGTAGCAACCTCTTCTTATCTCTATTTTATTGCATTGTTGTGCCAAGTAAAGTCTTTGATAGTAAGGTTGATACTAGATTTGGATTTCTGCGAAGAAACATATTTCTTGCTGTCACGAATTTGAGTAGATCCCTCTGTAGGTAACTCATAAAAATCTGCCAATTTTCATGAGTAATCCTCAGATATGTACGCAACTTTCATTCAATTTGAGCTTCTTCATATGAGCATGTTAAGTGCCTCGAAAAAATCGTCTTTACGGACTGTTCTGTTTTGACAGATTCTGCCTTTTATTTCACATCGCCTCTTTTGCTATGTTGAATGGATTTATTTGTTCCATTAACTTTCAGTAGATTTGGGCAATGTCCAGAAGTGTTAAGAATGATGATGTTACCTCTGAACATGTGAATTTTTGATTATGCACTAACCCTCTAATGAGTTTGTTTTGAGTTTGGTGTGGAGGAAGTTTTCAAGGGTCAAGAGAGGAGGATGATACAATATGATCAAGAAGATTGAAAAGTCTAAGCTTGGGGATGCCCCCGTGGTTCATCCCTGCATATTTCAAGAAGACTCAAGCATCTAAGCTTGGGGATGCACAAGGCATCCCCTTCTTCATCGACAACTTATCAGGTCACCTCTAGTGAAACTATATTTTTATTCTGTCACATCTTATGTGCTTTACTTGGAGCGTCTGTATGTTTTTATTTTTGTTTTTGTTTGAATAAAATCGGATCCTAGCATTCCTTGTGTGGGAGAGAGACACGCTCCGCTGTTTCATATGAACATTGGTGTTCTTATCTTTACTTTTAATGTTCATGGCGAAGGTTGAAAACTGCTTCGTTCATTGCTATTTGGTTGGAAACAGAAAATGCTTCATGTGGTAATTGGTATATTGTCTTGAATAATTTGATACTTGGCAATTGTTTTGCTCAAATAGATCATGTTTAAGCTCTTGCATCATGTAGATTGCACCTATTAGTGGAGAACTACTGTAGAGCTTGTTGAAATTTGGTTTGCATGATTGGCCTCTCTAAAAGTCTAGATATTTTCTGGTAAAGTGTTTGAACAACAAGGAAGACAATGTAGAGTCTTATAATGCTTGCAATATGTTCTTATGTAAGTTTTGCTGTACCGGTTCATACTTGTGTTTGCTTCAAACAACTTTGCTAGCCAAAGCCTTGTACTGAGAGGGAATACTTCTCATGCATCCAAATCCTTGAGCCAAAAACTATGCCATTTGTGTCCACCATACCTACCTACTATGTGGTATTTCTCTGCCATTCCAAAGTAAATTGCTTGAGTGCTACCTTTAAAATTTCATTCCTTGTCTTTGCAATATATAGCTCATGGGAAAATAGCCTTAAAAACTATTGTGGTAAAGAATATGTCTTATGTGTCTTATTTCTTATAAGTTGCTTGTTGAGCGGTAACCATGTTTCTGGGGACGCTATCAACTATTACACCTTTGTTGAATATCATGTGAGATGCTATGCATTTTCGTCTTGTCTGAAGTAAGGGTGATTTATCATGATCAAATGGTTTGAGTATGCATATTGTTAGAGAAGAACTTTGGGCCGCCAACCAAAGCCATGTATCATGGTGGAACTTTCAGTTTGGACATTAAACCTCAATCTCTTATGAGAATATTATCTGTTGTTGAATGCTTGTGCATTAAAAGAGGAGTCCATTATCTGTTTTCTGTGTTGTCCCGGTATGGATGTCCTAAGTTGAGATCTATCAAAAACGAGAAATCAAATGCGATCTATCTCCTTGGACCTTTGTACAGGTGGCATAGAGCTACCCCTTTGTGACACTTGGTTGAAACATATGTAATGCAATGAGAATCCATGGAAATCCAAGCTAATTAGGACAAGGTGTGGGCACTATTGGTATTCTATGCATGAGGCTTGCAACTTATAGGATGTCTTATGCATAACACATATGAATTATTACTACCGTTGACAAAATTGTTTCTATGTTTTCAAAATAAAAGCTCTAGCACAAAAATAGCAATCCATGCTTCCCTCTGCGAAGGGCCCCCTTCTTTTACTTTATGTTGAGTCAGTTTACCTACTTCTTTCTATCTTATATGCAAACACTTGTGTTAACTGTGTGCATTGATTCCTACATACTTGCTTATTTGCATTCATCATATTACTTTGTGCTGACAATCATCCATGAGATATACATCCATGAGATATACATGTTGAAGTTGAAAGCAATTGCTGAAACGTATACCTTCCTTTGTATTGCTTCAAAACTTTCTACTAAGAATTTATTGCTTTATGAGTTAAACTACTATGCAAGACTTATTGATGCTTGTCTTGAAAGTACTATTCATGAAAAGTCTTTGCTATATGATTCAGTTGTTTATTCATTGTCTTTACCATTGCTTCGAATCACTTCATTCATCTCATATGCTTTACAATAGTATTGATCAAGATTATGATAGCAGCATGTCACTTCAGAAATTATCCTTGTTATCGTTTACCTACTCGAGGGCGAGTAGGAACTAAGCTTGGGGATGCTTGATACGTCTCAAACGTATCTATAATTTCTTATGTTCCATGCTAGTTTTATGACAATACTCACATGTTTTATATACACTTTACATCATTTATATGCATTTTCTGGCACTAACCTATTAACAAGAAGCCGAAGCGCTAGTTCCTGTTTTCTGCTGTTTTTGGTTTCAGAAATCCTACACAGGAAATATTCTCGGAATTGGACGAAACAAAAGCCCAGGGTCTTATTTTTCCACGAAGCTTCCAGAAGACCGAAGAGGATACGAAGTGGGGCCACGGGGCGCCGCCACCACAGGGCCGTGCGGCCAAGGGGGGGCCGCGCCGCCCTATGGTGTGGGGCCCCCGTGCCTCCTCCGACTCTGCCCTTCCGCCTACTTATACTCTCCGTCGCGAAAACCCTATTATCGAGAGCCACGATACGAGAAAAGTTCCAGAGACGCCGCCGCCGCCAATCCCATCTCGGGGGATTCAGGAGATCGCCTCCGGCACCCTGCCGGATGATACGTCTCAAACGTATCTATAATTTCTTATGTTCCATGCTACTTTATTGATGATACTCACATGTTTTATACATACTTTATGTCATATTTATGCATTTTCCGGCACTAACCTATTGACAAGATGCCGAAGAGCCAGTTGATGTTTTCTGCTGTTTTTGGTTTCAGAAATCCTAGTAAGGAAATATTCTCGGAATTGTACGAAATCAACGCCCAGGGTCTTATTTTTCCATGAAGCTTCCAGAAGACCGAAAAGATTACGAAGTGGGGTGACGAGGCGCCGCCACACCAGGGCCGCGCGGCCAAGGGTGGGGCCGCGCCGCCCTGGCGTGTGGGCCCCTCGTGTCGCCCCTAAACCTACCCTTCTGCCTATAAGAAGCCTTCGTCAAGAAAACCCCAGTACCGAGAGCCACGATACGGAAAACCTTCCAGAGACACCGCCGCCGCCAATCCCATCTCGGGGGATTCAGGAGATCACCTCCGGCACCTTGCCGGAGAGGGGAATCATCTCCCGGAGGACTCTTCATCGCCATGATCGCCTCCGGAGTGATGTGTGAGTAGTTCACCCCTGGACTATGGGTCCATATCAGTAGCTAGATGGTTGTCTTCTCCTCATGTGCTATCATTGTTCGATCTTGTGAGCTGCCTAACATGATCAAGATCATCTATTTGTAATGCTACATGTTGCGTTTGTTGGGATCCGATGAATATGGAATACTATGTTATGTTGATTATCAATCTATCATATATGTGTTGTTTATGATCTTGCATGCTCTCCGTTGCTAGTAGAGGCTCTGGCCAAGTTGATACTTGTAACTCCAAGAGGGAGTATTTATGCTCGATAGTGGGTTCATGCCTCCATTTAATCTGGGACAGTGACAGAAAGTTCTAAGGTTGTGGGTGTGCTGTTGCTACTAGGGATAAAACATCGATGCTTTGTCTAAGGATATTTGTGTTGATTACATTACGCACCATACTTAATGCAATTGTCTGTTGTTTGCAACTTAATACTGGAAGGGTGCGGATGCTAACCTGAAGGTGGACTTTTTAGGCATAGATGCATGCTGGATAGCGGTCTATGTACTTTGTCGTAATGCCCGATTGAATTTCACACTACTCATCATGATATGTATGTGCATTGTCATGCCCTCTTTATTTGTCAATTTCCAAACTGTAATTTGTTCACCCGACATGCTAATTCTTATTGGAGAGACAGCACTAGTGAACTGTGGACCCCGGTCCAATTCTTTTACATCGAATACAATCTACTGCAATACTTGTTCTTACTGTTCTTTGCAAACATCATCTTCCACACTATACATCTAATCCTTTGTTACAGCAAGCCGGTGAGATTGACAACCTCACTGTTAAGTTGGGGCAAAGTACTTGGATTGTGTTTTGCAGGTTCCACGTTGGCGCCGGAATCCCTGGTGTTGCGCCGCACTACACTCCGCCACCAACAACCTTCAGCGTGCTTCTTGACTCCTACTGGTTCGATAACCTTGGTTTCTTACTGAGGGAAAACTTGCTGCTGTACGCATCACACCTTCCTCTTGAGGTTCCCAACGGGCGTGTGCTTTACGCGTCATCAAGCTCTTTTTCTGGCGCTGTTGTCGGGGAGATCAAGACACGCTGCAAGGGGAGTCTCCCACTTCCAATCTCTTTACTTTGTTTTTGTCTTGCTTTACTTTATTTTATTTACTGCTTTGTTTGCTTTCTTATATCAAAATAAAAAAATTTAGTTACTTTCTTTACTTTATTTACTATCTTGTTTGCGTTCTCCATATTAAAAACACAAAAAAATTAGTTACTTGCATTTACTTTATCTAGTTTGGTTTATTTACTATTGCTAAAATGAATACTCCTGAAAATACTAAGTTGTGTGACTTCACTAGCACAAGTAATAATGATTTCCTATGCACACCTATTGCTCCACCTGCTACTACAGCCGAATTCTTTGAAATTAAACCTGCTTTACTGAATCTTGTTATGAGAGAGCAATTTTCTGGTGTTAGTTCTGATGATGCTGCTGCCCATCTTAATAATTTTGTTGAACTATGTGAGATGCAAAAGTATAAGGATGTAGATGGTGACATTATAAAATTAAAATTGTTTACTTTCTCCTTAAGAGGAAGAGCTAAAGATTGGTTGCTATCTTTGCCTAAGAATAGTATTGATTCATGGACTAAATGTAAAGATGCTTTCATTGGTAGATATTATCCTCCTGCTAAAATTATATCTTTGAGAAGTAGCATAATGAATTTTAAGCAATTGGATAATGAGAATGTTGCTCAAGCATGGGAAAGAATGAAATCTTTGGTTAAAAATTGCCCTACCCATGGACTGACTACTTGGATGATCATCCAAACCTTTTATGCAGGATTGAATTTTTCCTCGCGGAACCTATTCGATTCAGCTGCTGGAGGTACTTTTATGTCCATCACTCTAGGCGCCGCAACAAAGCTTCTTGATGATATGATGATTAATTACTCTGAATGGCACACGGAAAGAGCTCCACAAGGTAAGAAGGTAAATTCTGTTGAAGAAACCTCCTCCTTGAGTGATAAGATTGATGCTATTATGTCTATGCTTGTGAATGGTAGGACTAATGTTGATCCTAATAAAGTTTCGTTAGCTTCATTGGCTGCTCAAGAAGAACATGTTGATGTAAACTTCATTAAAAATAATAATTTCAACAACAATGCTTATAGGAATAATTCTGGTAACAACTATAGGCCATATCCTTCTCATAATAGTAATGGTTATGGTAATTCTTATGGGAATTCTTACAATAATAATAGGAATGTACCCTCTGGTCTTGAAGCCAAGCTTAAAGAATTTATTAGTACACAAATTGCTTTTAACAAATCTGTTGAAGAAAAGCTTGGTAAAATTGATATTCTTGCTTCTAAGGTTGATAGTCTTGCTGCTGATGTTGATCTTTTGAAATCTAAAGTTATGCCTAATGAAACTAAAGATATTAAGTCATTTGCTACAGAAAACGCCATCCAAGTTCGAATTAACGAGAATATTAGATTGATGGCTGAATTGCGTGCTAGGTGGGAAAGAGAAGAAAATGTTAAAGAGAATAATGTAGCTAAATTTTTAACTATTACCACCACTAGTAATGATAATGCTTCACATGTTGCTACACCTCCTACTATCAATGGTAAAATAATTGGTGTTGGCAATGTTTCTACTCCTAATGCAAAGTGTGCAAAACTGCCTGAAACTGCTAAAACTGCTGAAACTGCCTGTGATAAAACTGCTGAAATTTTTCAAAATATTGGAGACAACGATCCCATTGCTTTAGATCATAATGGTTTAGATTTTGATGATTGTCACATCTCTGAAGTTATAAAGTTCTTACAAAAACTTGCTAGAAGTCCTAATGCTAGTGCTATAAATTTGGCCTTTACAAAACATATTACAAATGCTCTCATAAAAGCTAGAGAAGATAAACTAAAACTTGAGACTTCTATTCCTAGGAAGTTAGAAGATGGTTGGGAGCCCATCATTAAGATGAAGGTCAATGATTTTGATTGTAATGCTTTATGTGATCTTGGTGCAAGTATTTCCGTTATGCCTAAGAAAATCTATAATATGCTTGACTTGCCACCATTGAAAAATTGTTATTTGGATGTTAATCTTGCTGATAATTCTACAAAGAAACCTTTGGGGAGGATTGATAATGTTCGCATTACGATTAACAATAACCTTGTCCCCGTTGATTTTGTTGTCTTGGATATTGAATGCAATGCATCTTGTCCCATTATATTGGGAAGACCTTTTCTTCGAACTGTTGGTGCTATTATTGATATGAAGGAAGGTAATATTAAATATCAATTTCCTCTCAAGAAAGGTATGGAACACTTCCCTAGAAAAAGAATGAAGTTACCTTTTGATTCTATCATTAGAACAAATTATGATGTTGATGCTTCATCTCTTGATAATACTTGATTCACACTTTCTGCGCCTAGCTGAAAGGCGTTAAAGAAAAGCGCTTATGGGAGACAACCCATTATTTTACTTCTGCACTTTTGTTTTATATTTGAGTCTTGGAAGTTGTTACTACTGTAGCAACCTCTCCTTATCTTTATTTTATTGCATTGTTGTGCCAAGTAAAGTCTTTGATAGTAAAGATGATACTAGATTTGGATTACTGCGCAGAAACATAATTCTTACTATCACGAAATTGAGTAGCCCCGTCTGTAGGTAACTCAAAAAAATCTGCCAATTTACGTGCGTGATCCTCAGATATGTACGCAACTTTCATTCAATTTGAGCATTTTCATCTGAGCAAGTTAAGTGCCCCAGAAAAATTCGTCTTTACGTACTGTTCTGTTTTGACAGATTCTGCCTTTTATTTCGCATTGCCTGTTTTGCTATGTTTGATGGATTTCTTTGTTCCATTAACTTTCAGTAGCTTTGTGCAATGTCCAGAAGTGTTAAGAATGATTATGTAACCTCTGAACATGTGAATTTTTGATTATGCACTAACCCTCTAATGAGTTTGTTTTGAGTTTGGTGTGGAGGAAGTTTTCAAGGATCAAGAGAGGAGGATGATGCAATATGATCAAGGAGAGTGAAAGCTCTAAGCTTGGGGATGCCCCCATGGTTCATCCATGCATGTTTCAAGAAGACTCAATCATCTAAGCTTGGGGATGCCCAAGGCATCCCCTTCTTCATCGACAACATTATCAGGTCACCTCTAGTGAAACCATATTTTTATTCCATCACATCTTATGTGCTTTACTTGGAGCGTCTTTTTGTTTTATTTTCGTTTTGTTTGAATAAAATCGGATCCTAGCATTCATTGTGTGGGAGAGAGACACGCTCCGCTATTGCATATGAACACATATGTTCTTAGCTTTATTCTTAATGTTCATGGCGAAGGTTGAAACTACTTCGTTAATTGTTATATGGTTGGAAACAGAAAATGCTACATGTGGTAATTGATATAATGTCTTGAATAATTTGATACTTGGCAATTGTTGTGCTCATGTTTAAGCTCTTGCATCATGTACTTTGCACCTATTAGTGAAGAAATACTGTAGAGTTTGTTGACATTTGGTTTGCATGATTGGTCTCTCTAAGGTCTAGATATTTTCTGGTGAGGGTTTGAACAACAAGGAAGACAGTGTAGAGTCTTATAATGCTTGCAGTATGTTCTTATGTAAGTTTTGCTGTACCGGTTCATACTTAAGTTTGCTTCAAACAACCTTGCTAGCCTATGCCTTGTATTGAGAGGGAATACTTCTCGTGCATCCAAAATCCTTGAGCCAAAAACTATGCCATTTGTGTCCACCATACCTACCTACTACATGGTATTTTTCCGCCATTCCAAAGTAAATTGCTTTAAGTGCTACCTTTAAAAATTCCATTCTTTGTCTTTGCAATATATAGCTCATGGGAAAAATAGCTTAAAAACTATTGTGGTATTGAATATGTACTTATGTATCTTATTTCTTAATAAGTTGCTTGTTGAGCGATAACCATGTTCCTGGGGATGCCATCAACTATTTCACTTTGTTGAATATCATGTGAGTTGCTATGCATGTTCGTCTTGTCTGAAGTAAGGGTGATTTATCGTGATCAAATGGTTTGAGTATGCATATTGTTAGAGAAGAACATTGGGCCGCTAACTAAAGCCATGATCCATGGTGGAAGTTTCAGTTCGGACAACAATCCTCAATCTCTTATGAGAATATTATCTGTTGTTGAATGCTTATGCATTAAAGAGGATTCCATTATCTGTTGTCTATGTTGTCCCGGTATGGATGTCTAAGTTGAGAATAATCAAAAGCGAGAAATCCAATGCGAACTTTCTCCTTAGACCTTTGTACAGGCGGCATAGAGGTACCCCTTTGTGACACTTGGTGAAAACATATGTTAAAGGTAATTAGGACGAGGTGCGGGCACTATTGGTAATCTATGCATGAGGCTTGCAACTTATAGGATATCTTATACATAACTCATATGCTTTATTACTACCGTTGACAAAATTGTTTCTTGTTTTCAAAATAAAAGCTCTAGCACAAATACAGCAATCCATGCTTCCCTCTGCGAAGGGCCATTCTTTTACTTTTATGTTGAGTCAGTTAACCTATTTCTTTCTATCTTAGAAGCAAACACTTGTGTTAACTGTGCACTGATTCTTACATACTTGCTTATTTGCATTCATCATATTACTTTGTATTGACAATTATCCATGAGATAAACATGTTGAAGTTGAAAGCAACCGCTGAAACTTAAATCTTCCTTTGTGTTGCTTCAATGCCTTTACTTTGAATCTATTGCTTTATGAGTTAACTCTTATGCAAGACTTATTGATACTTGTCTTGAAAGTACTATTCATGAAAAGTGTTTGCTGTATGATTTAGTTGTTTACTCATTGTCTTTACCATTGCTTCGAATCGCTACATTCATTACATATGCTTACAATAATATTGATCAAGATTATGATAGCATGCCACTTCAGAAATTATCTTTGTTATCGTTTACCTACTCGAGGACGAGTAGGAACTAAGCTTGGGGATGCTTGATACGTCTCAAACGTATCTATAATTTCTTATGTTCCATGCTAGTTTATTGATGATACTCACATGTTTTATACATACTTTATGTCATATTTATGCATTTTCCGGCACTAACCTATTGACAAGATGCCGAAGAGCCAGTTGCTATTTTCTGCTGTTTTTGGTTTCAGAAATCCTAGTAAGGAAATATTCTCGGAATTGGACGAAATCAACGCCCAGGGTCTTATTTTTCCACGAAGCTTCCATAAGACCGAAAGGATTACGAAGTGGGGCGACGAGGCACCGCCACACCAGGGCCGCGCGGCCAAGGGTTGGGTCGCGCCGCCCTGGCGTGTGGGCCCCTCGTGTCGCCCCTAAACCTACCCTTCCGCCTATAAGAAGCCTTCGTCGAGAAAACCCCAGTACCGGGAGCCACGATACGGAAAACCTTCCAGAGACGCCGCCGCCGCCAATCCCATCTCGGGGGATTCAGGAGATCGCCTCCGGCACCTTGCCGGAGAGGGGAATCATCTCCCGGAGGACTCTTCATCGCCATGATCGCCTCCGGAGTGATGTGTGAGTAGTTCACCCCTGGACTATGGGTCCATAGCAGTAGCTAGATGGTTGTCTTCTCCTCATGTGCTATCATTGTTCGATCTTGTGAGCTGCCTAACATGATCAAGATCATCTATTTGTAATGCTACATGCTGCGTTTGTTCGGATCCGATGAATATGGAATACTATGTTATGTTGATTATAAATCTATCATATATGTGTTTTTTATGATCTTGCATGCTCTCCGTTGCTAGTAGAGGCTCTGGCCAAGTTGATACTTGTAACTCCAAGAGGGAGTATTTATGCTCGATAGTGGGTTCATGCCTCCATTTAATGCAGGACAAGGATGTGAAAGTTCTAAGGTTGTGGATGTGCTGTTGCTACTAGGGATAAAACATCGATGCTTTGTCTAAGGATATTTGTGTTGATTACATTACGCACCATACTTAATGCAATTGTCTGTTGTTTGCAACTTAATACTGGAAGGGGTGCGGATGCTAACCCGAAGGTGGACTTTTTAGGCATAGATGCATGCTGGATAGCGGTCTATGTACTTTGTCGTAATGCCCGATTGAATTTCACACTACTCATCATGATATGTATGTGCATTGTCATGCCCTCTTTATTTGTCAATTGCCCAACTGTAATTTGTTCACCCAGCATGCTAATTCTTATTGGAGAGACACCACTAGTGAACTGTGGACCCCGGTCAAATTCTTTTACATCGAATACAATCTACTGCAATACTTGTTCTTACTGTTCTTTGCAAACATCATCCTCCACACTATACATCTAATCCTTTGTTACAGCAAGCCGGTGAGATTGAAAACCTCACTGTTAAGTTGGGGCAAAGTACTTCGATTGTGTTGTGCAGGTTCCACGTTGGCGCCGGAATCCCTGGTGTTGCGCCGCACTGTAGGGATTCGTTGCATAAAAATTCCTACCGCGAGAACGCAATCCAAGCCAAGATGCAATCTAGAAGATGGGAGCAACGAGGAGATGATCGAGACTCACCCTTGAAGATTTCCAAAGCCTACAAGATGAGGCTCTTGTTGCTGCGGTAGATGATCACTTGCCGCTTTCAAAAGCGCGTAGAAGATCTTGACGGTGCCACAATCGGGCAGCACCTCCGTACTCGGTCACACGTTCGGTGTTGATGAAGACGACGTCCTTCTCCCCGTTCCAGCGGGCAGCGGAAGTAGTAGCTCCTCCTTGAATCCGGCAGCACGACGGCGTGGTGGCGGTGGCGATGGAGATCTCCGGCAGAGCTTCGCTAAGCGTATGCGGGAGAGGTGGAGGAGGTGGGGCGGCTAGGGTTTGGGAGAGGGGGTGGTGGCCGGCCACTATAGGGGGTGCGGCCAGCTATGGCTTTGGTGTGGCCGGCCCCTGATACGTCTCAAACGTATCTATAATTTCTTATGTTCCATGCTACTTTTATGATGATACTCACATGTTTTATACACATTATATGTCATTATTATGCATTTTCCGGCACTAACCTATTAACGAGATGCCGAAGAGCCAGTTGCTGTTTTCTGCTGTTTTTGGTTTCAGAAATCCTAGTAAGGAAATATTCTCGGAATTGGACGAAATCAATGCCCAGGTCCCTATTTTTCCACGAAGCTTCCAGAACACCTGCGGGGAAAGGAAGTGGGGCCACGAGGTGGCCACACCACCAGGCGGCGCGGCCCAGGCCCTGGCCGCGCCAGCCTATGGTGTGGGCCCCTCGGGCGCACCCTTGACCTATTTCCTCCGCCTACTTAAAGCCTTCGTCGCGAAACCCCCAGTACCGAGAGCCACGATACGAGAAAACATACTGAGATGCCGCCGCCGCCAATCCCATCTCGGGGGATTCTGGAGATCACCTCCGGCACCCTGCCGGAGAGGGGAATCATCTCCCGGAGGACTCTACACCGCCATGGTCGCCTCCGGATTGATGAGTGAGTAGTTCACCCCTGGACTATGGGTCCATAGCTGTAGCTAGATGGTCGTCTTCTCCCCATTGTGCTTCATTGTCTGATCTTGTGAGCTGCCTATCATGATCAAGATCATCTATCTGTAATGCTACATGTGTGTTTGTTGGGATCCGATGAATAGAGAATACTATGTTATGTTGATTATCAATCTATTACCTATGTGTTGTTTATGATCTTGCATGCTCTCCGTTGTTAGTAGAGGCTCTGGCCAAGTTTTTGCTAGTAACTCCAAGAGGGAGTACTTATGCTCGATAGTGGGTTCATGCCTCCATTAAATCTGGGACAGTGACAGAAAGTTCTAAGGTTGTGGATGTGCTGTTGCCACTAGGGATAAAACATTGATGCTATGTCCGAGGATGTAGTTATTGATTACATTACGCACCATACTTAATGCAATTGTCTGTTGCTTGCAACTTAATACCGGAAGGGGTTCGGATGATAACCTGAAAGTGGACTTTTTAGGCATAGATGCATGCTGGATAGCGGTCTATGTACTTTGTTGTAATGCCCAATTAAATCTCACAATACTCATCATGTCATGTATGTGCATTGTCATGCCCTCTCTATTTGTCAATTGCCCAACTGTAATTTGTTTACCCAATATGCTATTTCTTATGGGAGAGACACCTCTAGTGAACTGTGGACCCCGGTCCATTCTTTTACATCGAATACAATCTCTTGCCATACTTTGTTCTACTGTTTTCGCAAACAATCATCATCCACACTATACATCTAATCCTTGGTTACAGCTAGCCGGTGCGATGGACAACCTCACGGTTTTGTGGGGGCAAAGTACTTTAATTGTGTTGTGCGGAGTTCCACGTTGGCGCCGGAATCCCTGGTGTTGCGCCGCACTACATCTCGCCGCCATCAACCTTCAACGTGCTTCTTGGCTCCTACTGGTTCGATAAACCTTGGTTTCTTTCTGAGGGAAAACTTGCTGCTGTGCGCATCATACCTTCCTCTTGGGGTTCCCAACGAACGTGTGAGTTACACGCCATCAAGCATATTTTCTGGCGCCGTTGCCGGGGAGATCAAGACACGCTGCAAGGGGAGTCTCCACATCGCAATCTCTTTACTTTGTTTTTGTCTTGCTTTATTTTATTTACTACTTTGTTTGCTGCATTATATCAAAATACAAAAAAATTAGTTGCTAGTTTTACTTTATTTACTATCTTGCACTCTATATCGAAAACACAAAAAAATTAGTTATTCGCATTTACTTTATCTAGTTTGCTTTATTTATTGTTGCTAAAATGGCTACTCCTGAAAATACTAAGTTGTGTGACTTCACAACCACAAATAATAATGATTTCTTATGCACACCTATTGCTCCACCCGCTACTACAGCGGAATTCTTTGAAATTAAACCTGCTTTACTGAATCTTGTTATGCGAGAGCAATTTTCTGGTGTTAGTTCTGATGATGCTGCTGCCCATCTCAATAATTTTGTTGAACTTTGTGAAATGCAAAAGTATAAAGATGTAGATGGTGACATAATAAAATTAAAATTGTTCCCTTTCTCATTAAGAGGAAGAGCTAAAGATTGGTTGCTATCTCTGCCTAAGAATAGTATTGATTCATGGACTAAATGCAAGGATGCTTTTATTGGTAGATATTATCCCCCTGCTAAAATTATATCTTTAAGGAGTAGCATAATGAATTTTAAACAATTAGATACTGAGCATGTTGCACAAGCATGGGAAAGAATGAAATCTTTGGTTAAAAATTGCCCAACCCATGGACTGACTACTTGGATGATCATCCAAACCTTTTATGCAGGACTGAATTTTTTGTTCGCGGAACCTATTGGATTCAGCTGCTGGAGGTACCTTTATGTCCATCACTCTTGGTGAAGCAACAAAGCTTCTTGATAATATGATGGTTAATTACTCTGAATGGCACATGGAAAGAGCTCCACAAGGTAAGAAGGTAAATTCTGTCGAAGAAACCTCTTCCTTGAGTAATAAGATTGATGCTATTATGTCTATGCTTGTGAATGATAGGACAAATGTTGATCCTAATAATGTTCCGTTAGCTTCATTAGTTGCACAAGAAGAACATGTTGATGTAAACTACATTAAAAATAATAATTTCAACAACAATACTTACCGGAACAATTCTAGTAACAACTATAGGCCATATCCTTATAATAATGGCAACGGCTATGGTAATTCTTATGGGAATTCTTACAACAATAATAGGAATACACCCTCTGGTCTTGAAGCCATGCTTAAAGAATTTATTAGTACACAAACTGCTTTTAATAAATCTGTTGAAGAAAAGCTTGGGAAAATTGATATACTTGCTTCTAAAGTTGATAGTCTTGCTGCTGATGTTGATCTTTTGAAATTGAAAGTTATGCCTAATAGGGATAATGAAAATAAAATTGTTACTGTAGCAAATGCCATACAAGTTAGAATTAATGAGAATATAAGATTAATGGCTGAACTGCATGCTAGGTGGGAAAGAGAAGAAAATGAAAAACTAGCTAAAGAGAATAATGTAGCTAAAGTTTGGACTATTACCACCACTAGTAATGCTAATGCTACACATGTTGCTGCACCTCCTACTAATAATGGTAAAAGAATTGGTGTTAGCAATGGTTCCACTTCTAATGCAAAGCGCGAAAAACTGCCTGAAACTGCTAAAACTGCTGAAACTGCCTGTGATAAAACTGCTGAAATTTTTTCCAACATTGGGGACAATGATCCCATTGCTTTAGATCATAATGGTTTGGATTTTTATGATTGTCATATCTCTGAAGTTATAAAGTTCTTACAAAAACTTGCTAAAAGTCCTAATGCTAGTGCTATAAATTTGGCTTTCACAAAACATATTACAAATGCTCTCATAAAAGCTAGAGAAGAGAAATTAGAACGCGAAACTTCTATTCCTAGGAAGCTAGAGGATGGTTGGGAGCCCATCATTAAGATGAAGGTCAATGACTTTGGTTGTAATGCTTTATGTGATCTTGGTGCAAGTATTTCTGTTATGCCTAAGAAAATCTATAATATGCTTGACTTGCCACCATTGAAAAATTGTTATTTGGATGTTAATCTTGCTGATAACTCTACAAAGAAATCGTTGGGGAGAGTTGATAATGTTCGCATTACCGTTAACAATAACCTTGTTCCCGTTGATTTTGTTGTCTTGGATATTGAATGCAATGCATCTTGTCCCATTATATTGGGAAGACCTTTTCTTCGAACTGTTGGTGCTACCATTGATATGAAGGAAGGTAATATTAAATATCAATTTCCTCTCAAGAAAGGTATGGAACACTTCCCTAGAAAGAGAATGAAGTTACCTTTTGATTCTATTATTAGAACAAATTATGATGTTGATGCTTCATCTCTTGATAATACTTGATACACACTTTCTGCGCCTAGCTGAAAGGCGTTAAAGAAAAGCGCTTATGGGAGACAACCCATGTTTTTACTACAGTAATTTTGTTTTATATTTGAGTCTTGGAAGTTGTTTACTACTGTAGCAACCTCTCCTTATCTTAGTTTTATTGCATTGTTGTGCCAAGTAAATTCTCTAATAAAAGTATGATACTAGATTTGGATTACTGCGCATAAACAGTTTTCTTTGCTGTCACGAATCTGGGCTGTTTTCTCTGTAGGTAACTCAGAAAATTATGCCAATTTACGTGAGTGATCCTCAGATATGTACGCAACTTTCATTAGTTTTAAGTTTTTTCATTTGAGGAAGTCTGGTGCCTGTTAGAAATTCGTCTTTACGAACTGTTCTGTTTTTGACAGATTCTGCCTTTTATTTTGCATTGCCTGTTTTGTCATGCTTGATGGATTTCTTTATTCCATTGACTTTCAGTAGCTTTGTGCAATGTCCAGAAGTATAAAGAATGATTGTGTCACCTCTGAATATGTGAATTTTAATTGTGCACTAACCCTCTAATGAGTTGCTTTAAGTTTGGTGTGGAGGAAGTTTTCAAGGATCAAGAGAGGAGGATGATATACACCATGATCAAGGAGAGTGAAAGCTCTAAGCTTGGGGATGCCCCGGTGGTTCACCCCAGCATATATAAAGAAAGACTCAAGCGTCTAAGCTTGGGGATGCCCAAGGCATCCCCTTCTTCATCGACAACATTATCAGGTTCCTCCCCTGAAACTATATTTTTATTCCGTCACATCTTATGTACTTTGCTTGGAGCGTCTGTTTGTTTTTGTTTTTGTTTTGTTTGAATAAAATGGATCCCACAATTCATTGTATGGGAGAGAGACACGCTCCGCTGTAGCATATGGACAAGTATGTCCTTGGGCTTTACTCATAGTATTCATGGCGAAGTTTCTTCTTCGTTAAATTGTTATATGGTTGGAATTGGAAAATGATATATGTGGTAATTGGTATAACATCTTGAATAATGTGATACTTGGCAATTGTTGTGCTCATGTTTAAGCTCTTGCATCATATACTTTGCACCTATTAATGAAGAAATACATAGAGCATGCTAAAATCTGATTTGCATGTTTGGTTTCTCTAAGGTCTAGATAATTTCTAGTATTGAGTTTGAACAACAAGGAAGACGGTATAGAGTCTTATAATGTTTACAATATGTCTTTTATGTGAGTTTTGCTGTACCGGTTCATCCTTGTGTTTGTTTCAAATAACCTTGCTAGCCTAAACCTTGTATCGAGAGGGAATACTTCTCATGCATCCAAAATCCTTGAGCCAACCACTATGCCATTTGTGTCCACCATACCTACCAACCACATGGTATTTCTCCGCCATTCCAAAGTATATTGCTTGAGTGCTACCTTTAAAATTTCCATTCTTCACCTTTACAATATATAGCTCATGGGACAAATAGCTTAAAAACTATCGTGGTATTGAATATATACTTATGCACTTTATCTCTTATTAAGTTGCTTGTTGTGCGATAACCATGTTTCTGGGGACGCCATCAACTATTTCTTTGTTGAATATCATGTGAGTTGCCATGCATGTCCGTCTTGTCTGAAGTAAGAGAGATCTACCACCTTATGATTAACATTCATATTGTTAGAGAAGAACATTGGGCCGCTAACTAAAGCCATGAATCATGGTGGAAGTTTCAGTTTTGGACACACATCCTCAATCTCATATGAGAACATTAACTGTTGCTACATGCTTATGCATTAAAGAGGAGTCCATTATCTGTTGTCTATGTTGTCCCGGTATGGATGTCTAAGTTGAGAATAACCAAAAGCGAGAAATCCAATGCGAGCTTTCTCCTTAGACCTTTGTACAGGCGGCATAGAGGTACCCCATTGTGACACTTGGTTAAAACATGTGTATTGTGATGATCCGGTAGTCCAAGCTAATTAGGACAAGGTGCGGGCACTATTAGTATACTATGCATGAGGCTTGCAACTTGTAGGATATAATTTACATAACTCATATGCTTTATTACTACCGTTGACAAAATTGTTTCTTGTTTTCAAAACCAAAGCTCTAGCACAAATATAGCAATCGATGCTTTCCTCTTTGAAGGACCATTCTTTTACTTTTATTGTTGAGTCAGTTCACCTATTTCTCTCCACCTTAAGAAGCAAACACTTGTGTGAACTGTGCATTGATTCCTACATACTTGCATATTGCACTTGTTATATTACTCTATGTTGACAATATCCATGAGATATACATGTTACAAGTTGAAAGCAACCGCTGAAACTTTATCTTCCTTTGTGTTGTTTCAATGCTTTCTACTTTGAATTATTGCTTTATGATTCAGTTGTTTACTCATGTCATTTACCATTGTTTTGATCGCTGCATTCATTACATGTGCTTACAATAGTATGATCAAGATTATGTTGGTAGCATTGTCACTAAGAAATTATCTTTGTTATCGTTTACCTACTCGGGATGAGTAGGAACTAAGCTTGGGGATGCTTGATACGTCTCAAACGTATCTATAATTTCTTATGTTCCATGCTACTTTTATGATGATACTCACATGTTTTATACACATTATATGTCATTATTATGCATTTTCCGGCACTAACCTATTAACGAGATGCCGAAGAGCCAGTTGCTGTTTTCTGCTGTTTTTGGTTTCAGAAATCCTAGTAAGGAAATATTCTCGGAATTGGACGAAATCAACGCCCAGGTCCCTATTTTTCCACGAAGCTTCCAGAACACCTGCGGGGAAAGGAAGTGGGGCCACGAGGTGGCCACACCACCAGGCGGCGCGGCCCAGGCCCTGGCCGCGCCAGCCTATGGTGTGGGCCCCTCGGGCGCCCCCTTGACCTATTTCCTCCGCCTACTTAAAGCCTTCGTCGCGAAACCCCCAGTACCGAGAGCCACGATACGAGAAAACATACTGAGACGCCGCCGCCGCCAATCCCATCTCGGGGGATTCTGGAGATCACCTCCGGCACCCTGCCGGAGAGGGGAATCATCTCCCGGAGGACTCTACACCGCCATGGTCGCCTCCGGATTGATGAGTGAGTAGTTCACCCCTGGACTATGGGTCCATAGCTGTAGCTAGATGGTCGTCTTCTCCCCATTTTGCTTCATTGTCTGATCTTGTGAGCTGCCTATCATGATCAAGATCATCTATCTGTAATGCTACATGTGTGTTTGTTGGGATCCGATGAATAGAGAATACTATGTTATGTTGATTATCAATCTATTACCTATGTGTTGTTTATGATCTTGCATGCTCTCCGTTGTTAGTAGAGGCTCTGGCCAAGTTTTTGCTAGTAACTCCAAGAGGGAGTACTTATGCTCGATAGTGGGTTCATGCCTCCATTAAATGCAGGACGATGTGAGAAAGTTCTAAGGTTGTGGATGTGTTGTTGCCACTAGGGATAAAACATTGATGCTATGTCCGAGGATGTAGTTATTGATTACATTACGCACCATACTTAATGCAAATGTCTGTTGCTTGCAACTTAATACCGGAAGGGGTTCGGATGATAACCTGAAAGTGGACTTTTTAGGCATAGATGCATGCTGGATAGCGGTCTATGTACTTTGTCGTAATGCCCAATTAAATCTCACAATACATGTCATGTATGTGCATTGTCATGCCCTCTCTATTTGTCAATTGCCCAACTGTAATTTGTTTACCCAATATGCTATTTCTTATGGGAGAGACACCTCTAGTGAACTGTGGACCCCGGTCCATTCTTTTACATCGAATACAATCTACTGCAATACTGTTCTACTGTTTTCTGCAAACAATCATCATCCACACTATACATCTAATCCTTTGTTACAGCAAGCCGGTGAGATTGACAACCTCACTGTTTCGTTGGGGCAAAGTACTTTGGTTGTGTTGTGCAGGTTCCACGTTGGCGCCGGAATCCCTGGTGTTGCGCCGCACTACATCTCGCCGCCATCAACCTTCAACGTGCTTCTTGGCTCCTACTGGTTCGATAAACCTTGGTTTCTTTCTGAGGGAAAACTTGCTGCTGTGCGCATCATACCTTCCTCTTGGGGTTCCCAACGAACGTGTGAGTTACACGCCATCAGCCCCCTCCCCTTGGCCCTCATTATATAGGTGGAACACCCAAGAGTTGGTCTCCAAGTCTTCGAATAAAACCCCAAACCAAAACCTTCCATATGACATGAAACCTACCCAAGCTAGGATTCCCACTTGAGGTGGGATTCCCACCTTTCCTTGGGAGGGGGTGGCCGGTCACCTTGGGGAGTCCACTTGGGACTCCTCCCCCTTTAGGGTTGGCCGGCCATGGGTGGTGGAGTCCCTTCGGGACTCCGCCTTCCAAAGTGATTTCTTCCGGACTTTTCTAGAACCTTCTAGAACCTTCCATAAATGCATCGGATCATTTCCAAACTTGGAATATGACTTCCTATATATGAATCTTATTCTCCGGACCATTCCGGAACTCCTCGTGATGTCCGGGATCCCATCCGAGACTCCGAACAAAACTTCGAACTCCATTCCATATTCAAGTTCAACTAATACAACATCAAACCTTAAGTGTGTCACCCTACGGTTCGCGAGCTATGTGGACATGCTTGAGAACTCTCTCTGACCAATAACCAATAGCGAGATTTGGAGATCCATAATGGCTCCCACATATTCAACGATGACTTAGTGATCGAATGAACCATTCACATACGATACCAATTCCCTTTGTCACGCGATATTTTACTTGTCCGAGGTTTGATCATCGGTATCTTTCTATACCTTGTTCAACCTCGTCTCCTGACAAGTACTCTTTACTCGTACCGTGGTATGTGGTCTCTTATGAACTTATTCATATGCTTGCAAGACATTAGACGACATTCCACCGAGAGGGCCCAGAGTATATCTATCCGTCATCGGGATGGACAAATTCCACTGTTGATCCATATGCCTCAACTCATACTTTCCGGATACTTAATCCCACCTTTATAACCACCCATTTACGTAGTGGCGTTTGATGTAATCAAAGTACCTTTCCGGTATAAGTGATTTACATGATCTCATGGTCGAAAGGACTAGGTAACTATGTATCGAAAGCTTATAGCAAATAACTTAATGACGTGATCTTATGCTACGCTTAATTGGGTGTGTCCATTATATCATTCATATAATGATATAAACTTGTTATTAATAACGTCCAATGTTCATGATTATGAAACTAATCATCTATTAATCAACAAGCTAGTTAAGAGGCTTACTAGGGACTCATTGTTTGTTTACATAACACACATGTATCATTGTTTCGGTTAATACAATTATAGCATGGTATATAAACATTTATCATAAACACAAAGATATATAATAACCACTTTTATTATTGCCTCTTGGGCATATCTCCAACAGTCTCCCACTTGCACTAGAGTCAATAATCTAGATTACATTGTAAGGTACCTAACACCCATGACATTCTGGTGTTGGTCATGCTTTGCCCTAGGGAGAGCTTTAGTCAACGGATCTGCTACATTCAGATCAGTGTGTACTTTGCAAATCTTTACTTCTCCATCTTCGATTTACTCGCGAATCGAATGATAACGCAGCTTGATATGCTTCAGCCTCTTGTGTGACCTTGGTTCTTGTGCATTTGCGATGGCACCCATGTTGTCACAGTAGATGACTAGTGGGTCCAATGCACTAGGAACCACATCGAGCTCTACAATGAACCTCTTCATCCATACCGCTTCTGATGAAGCCTCTGAAGCCGCTATGTACTCCGATTCTGTTGAAGACTTCGCCACCGTGCACTGCTTTGAGCTTGCCCAGCTTACTGCAGCACCATTCAATATAAACACGTACCCAGACTGAGACTTAGAGTCATCAGGATCAGTGTTCCAACTTGCATCGGTGTAACTGGTTACAACGAGCTCTTGGTCACCTCCATAACAAAGAAACATATCCTTAGTTCTTTTCAAGTACTTCAGGATATTCTTGACCGCTGTCCAGTGTTCCATTCCTGGATCACTTTGATATCTGCTAGTCAAACTGACAGCATGTGCTATATCCGGTCTAGTACATAGCATGGCATACATGATAGAGCATACTGCCGAGGCATAGGGGATCTGATTCATCCTTTCTCTTTCTTGTGCCGTAGCCGGACCTTGAGTCTTACTCAAGACCTTGCCTCGTAACATAGGTAAGAACCCTTTCTTACTTTCGTCCATTCTAAACTTCTTTAGAATCTTGTCCAGGTATGTACTCTGTGATAGCCCTATTAGACGTTGATGGCGTGTAACTCACACGTTCGTTGGGAACCCCAAGAGGAAGGTATGATGTCGTATAGCAGCAGGCTTTCCCTCAGTAAGAAACCAAGGTTTATCGAACCAGTAGGAGCCAAGAAGCACGTTGAAGGTTGATGGCGGCGGGATGTAGTGCGGCGCAACACCAGAGATTCCGGCGCCAACGTGGAACCTGCACAACACAACCAAAGTACTTTGCCCCAACGAAACAGTGAGGTTGTCAATCTCACCGGCTTGCTGTAACAAAGGATTAACCGTATTGTGTGGAAGATGATTGTTTGCAGAAAACAGTAGAACAAGTATTGCAGTAGATTGTATTTCAGTAAAGAGAATTGGACCGGGGTCCACAGTTCACTAGAGGTGTCTCTCCCATAAGACGAACAGCATGTTGGGTGAACAAATTACAGTTGGGCAATTGACAAATAAAGAGAGCATGACCATGCACATACATATCATGATGATTATAGTGAGATTTAATTGGGCATTACGACAAAGTACATAGACCGCCATCCAACTGCATCTATGCCTAAAAAGTCCACCTTCAGGTTATCATCCGAACCCCCTCCAGTATTAAGTTGCAAAGCAACAGACAATTGCATTAAGTATGGTGCGTAATGTAATCAACTACTACATCCTTAGACATAGCATCAATGTTTTATCCCTAGTGGCAACTGCACAACACAACCTTAGAACTTTCACATCCTTTGTCCCGGTGTCAATGCAGGCATGAACCCACTATCGAGCATAAGTACTCCCTCTTGGAGTTACAAGCATCTACTTGGCCAGAGCATCTACTAGTAACGGAAAGCATGCAAGATCATAAACAACACGTAGATATAACTTTGATAATCAACATAACAAGTATTCTCTATTCATCGGATCCCAACAAACGCAACATATAGAATTACAGATAGATGATCTTGATCATGTTAGGCAGCTCACAAGATCCAACAATGATAGCACAATGGGGAGAAGACAACCATCTAGCTACTGCTATGGACCCATAGTCCAGGGGTAGACTACTCACTCATCACTCCGGAGGCGACCATGGCGGTGTAGAGTCCTCCGGGAGATGATTCCCCTCTCCGGCAGGGTGCCGGAGGCGATCTCCTGGATCCCCCGAGATGGGATCGGCGGCGGCGGCGTCTCAGTATGTTTTCTCGTATCGTGGCTCTCGGTACTGGGGGTTTCGTCACGGAGGCTTTAAGTAGGCGGAAGGGCAGGTCAGGAGGGGGCACAGGGGCCCCACACCATAGGCCGGTGCGGCCAGGAGGTGGGCCGCGCCGCCCTAGGGTTTGGGCACCCTGTGGCCCCACTTCGTCTCTCCTTCGGACTTCTGGAAGCTTCGTGGAAAAATAGGACCCTGGGCGTTGATTTCGTCCAATTCCGAGAATATTTCGTTACTAGGATTTCTGAAACCAAAAACAGCAGAAAACAAAGAATCGGCACTTCGGCATCTTGTTAATAGGTTAGTTCCAGAAAATGCACGAATATGACATAAAGTGTGCATAAAACATGTAGATAACATCAATAATGTGGCATGGAACATAAGAAATTATCGATACGTCGGAGACGTATCAGCATCCCCAAGCTTAGTTCTGCTCGTCCCGAGCAGGTAAAACGATAACACAGATAATTTCTGGAGTGACATGCCATCATAATCTTGATCATACTATTTGTAAAGCATATGTAGTGAATGCAGCGATCAAAACAATGTATATGACATGAGTAAACAAGTGAATCATAAAGCAAAGACTTTTCATGAATAGCACTTCAAGACAAGCATCAATAAGTCTTGCATAAGAGTTAACTCATAAAGCAATAATTCAAAGTAAAAGCATTGAAGCAACACAAAGGAAGATTAAGTTTCAGCGGTTGCTTTCAACTTGTAACATGTATATCTCATGGATATTGTCAACATAGAGTAATATAATAAGTGCAATAAGCAAGTATGTAGGAATCAATGCATAGTTCACACAAGTGTTTGCTTCTTGAGATGGAGAGAAATAGGTGAACTGACTCAACATTGGAAGGTAGAAGAATGGTCCTCATAGAGGAAAAGCATCGATTGCTATATTTGTGCTAGAGCTTTGATTTTGAAAACATGAAACAATTTTGTCAACGGTAGTAATAAAGCATATGCATCATGTAAATTATATCTTATAAGTTGCAAGCCTCATGCATAGTGTACCAATAGTGCCCGCACCTTGTCCTAATTAGCTTGGACTACCGGATCATCACAATGCACTGTTTTTACCAAGTGTCACAAAGGGGTACCTCTATGCCGCCTGTACAAAGGTCTAAGGAGAAAGCTCGCATTGGATTTCTCGCTATTGATTATTCTTCAACTTAGACATCCATACCGGGACAACATAGACAACAGATAATGGACTCCTCTTTTATGCATAAGCATGTAACAACAATTAATAATTTTCTCATTTGAGATTGAGGATATATGTCCAAAACTGAAACTTCCACCATGGATCATGGCTTTAGTTAGCGGCCCAATGTTCTTCTCTAACATATGCATGCTTAACCATAAGGTGGTAGATCTCTCTTACTTCAGACAAGACGGACATGCATAGCAACTCACATGAAATTCAACAATGAATAGTTGATGGCGTCCCCAGTGAACATGGTTATCGCACAACAAGCAACTTAATAAGAGATAAAGTGCATAATTACATATTCAATACCACAATAGTTTTTAAGCTATTTGTCCCATGAGCTATATATTGCAAAGGTGAAGAATGGAATTTTAAAGGTAGCACTCAAGCAATTTACTTTGGAATGGCGGAAAATACCATGTAGTAGGTAGGTATGGTGGACACAAATGGCATAGTGGTTGGCTCAAGTATTTTGGATGCATGAGAAGTATTCCCTCTCGATACAAGGTTTAGGCTAGCAAGGTTTATTTGAAACAAACACAAGGATGAACCGGTGCAGCAAAACTCACATAAAAGACATATTGTAAACATTATAAGAATCTACATCGTCTTCCTTGTTGTTCAAACTCAATACTAGAAATTATCTAGACCTTAGAGAAACCAAATATGCAAACCAGATTTTAGCATGCTCTATGTATTTCTTCATTAATGGGTGCAAAGCATATGATGCAAGAGCTTAATCATGAGCACAACAATTGCCAAGTATCACATTACCCAAGACATTTATAGCAATTACTACATGTATCATTTTCCAATTCCAACCATATAACAATTTAACGAAGGAGAAACTTCGCCATGAATACTATGAGTAGAAACCAAGGACATACTTGTCCATATGCTACAGCGGAGCGTGTCTCTCTCCCATAAAGTGAATGCTAGGATCCATTTTATTCAAACAAAACAAAAAACAAAAACAAACCGACGCTCCAAGAAAAAGCACATAAGATGTGATGGAATAAAAATATAGTTTCAGGGGAGGAACCTGATAATGTTGTCGATGAAGAAGGGGATGCCTTGGGCATCCCCAAGCTTAGACGCTTGAGTCTTCTTAATATATGCAGGGGTGAACCACCGGGGCATCCCCAAGCTTAGAGCTTTCACTCTCCTTGATCATGTTGCATCATACTCCTCTCTTGATCCTTGAAAACTTCCTCCACACCAAACTCGAAACAACTCATTAGAGGGTTAGTGCACAATATAAATTAACATATTCAGAGGTGACACAATCATTCTTAACACTTCTGTACATTGCATAATGCTACTGGACATTAGTGGATCAAAGAAATTCATCCAACATAGCAAAAGAGGCAATGCGAAATAAAAGGCAGAATCTGTCAAAACAGAACAGTTCGTATTGACAAATTTTAAAATGGCACCAGACTTGCTCAAATGAAAATGCTCAAATTGAATGAAAGTTGCGTACATATCTGAGGATCACTCACGTAAATTGGCATAATTTTCTGAGTTACCTACAGAGAGGTGGACCCAGATTCGTGACAGCAAAGAAATCTGGAACTGCGCAGTAATCCAAATCTAGTACTTACTTTTCTATCAACGGCTTAACTTGGCACAACAAAACACAAAACTAAGATAAGGAGAGGTTGCTACAGTAGTAAACAACTTCCAAGACACAAAATAAAAACAAAGTACTGTAGGTAAAAACATGGGTTGTCTCCCATAAGCGCTTTTCTTTAACGCCCTTCAGCTAGGCGCAGAAAGTGTGTATCAAGTATTATCAAGAGACGAAGTGTCAACATCATAATTTGTTCTCATAATAGAATCAAAAGGGTACTTCATTCTCTTTCTAGGGAAGTGTTCCATACCTTTCTTGAGAGGAAATTGATATTTTATATTACCTTCCTTCATATCAATGATAGCACCAACAGTTCGAAGAAAAGGTCTTCCCAATATAATGGGACAAGATGCATTGCATTCAATATCCAAGACAACAAAATCAACGGGAACAAGGTTATTGTTAACGGTAATGCAAACATTATCAACTTTACCCAAAGGTTTCTTTGTAGAATGATCAGCAAGATTAACATCCAGATAAAAGTTTTTCAGTGGTGGCAAGTCAAGCATATCATAAATTTTCTTAGGCATAACAGAAATACTTGCACCAAGATCACATAAAGCATTACAATCAAAATCTTTAACCTTCATCTTAATGATGGGCTCCCAACCATCCTCTAGCTTTCATGAGAGCATTTGTAATATGATGTGTAAAAGCCAAATTTATAGCACTAGCATTAGGACTTTTAGCAAGTTTTTGCAAGAACTTTATAACTTCAGAGATGTGGCAATCATCAAAATTCAAACCATTATAATCTAAAGCAATGGGATCATCATCCCCAATGTTGGAAAAAATTTCAGCAGCTTTATCACAGGCAGTTTTAGCAGTTTTAGCAGTTTCAGGCAGTTTCTCACGCTTTGCATTAGAAGTGGAAACATTGCTAACACCAATTCTTTTATTAGTATTAGTAGGAGGTGCAGCAACATGTGTAGCATTAGCATTACTAGTGGTGGTAATAGTCCAAACTTTAGCTATATTCTTCTCTTTAGCTAGTTTTTCATTTTCTTCTCTATCCCACCTAGCACGCAGTTCAGCCATTAATCTTATATTCTCATTAATTCTAACTTGAATGGCATTTGCTGTAGTAACAATCTTATTATGATGATTTTCATTAGGCAAAACTTTTGATTTCAAAAGATCAACATCAGCAGCAAGACTATCGACTTTAGAAGCAAGTATATCAATTTTCCCAAGCTTTTCTTCAACAGATTTGTTAAAAGCAGTTTGTGTACTAATAAATTCTTTAAGCATGGCTTCAAGTCCAGGGGGTGAACTCCTATTATTGTTGTAAGAATTCCCATAAGAATTACCATAGCCGTTGCCATTATTATAAGGATATGGCCTATAGTTGTTACTAGAATTGTTCCGGTAAGCATTGTTGTTGAAATTATTATTTTTAATGAAGTTTACATCAACATGTTCTTCTTGTGCAACCAATGAAGCTAATGGAACATTATTAGGATCAATATTAGTCCTATCATTCACAAGCATAGACATAATAGCATCAATCTTATCACTCAAGGAAGAGGTTTCTTGACGAATTTACCTTCTTACCTTGGGGAGCTCTTTCCGTGTGCCATTCAGAGTAGTTGATCATCATATTATCAAGAAGCTTTGTTGCTTCACCAAGAGTGATGGACATAAAGGTACCTCCAGCAGCTGAATCCAATAAATTCCGTGAAGAAAAATTTAGTCCTGCATAGAAGGTTTGGATGATCATCCAAGTAGTCAGTCCATGAGTTGGGCAATTTTTAACCAGAGATTTCATTCTTTCCCAAGCTTGAGCAACATGTTCAGTATCTAATTGTTTAAAATTCATTATGCTACTCCTCAAAGATATAATTTTAGCAGGGGGATAATATCTACCAATAAAAGCATCCTTGCATTTAGTCCATGAATCAATACTATTCTTAGGCAGAGATAGCAACCAATCTTTAGCTCTTCCTCTTAATGAGAAAGGGAACAATTTTAGTTTAATAATATCACCATCTACATCTTTATATTTTTGCATTTCACATAGTTCAACAAAATTATTAAGATGGGCAGCAGCATCATCAGAACTAACACCAGAAAATTGCTCTCGCATAACAAGATTCAGTAAAGCAGGTTTAATTTCAAAGAATTCTGCTGTAGTAGCAGGTGGAGCAATAGGTGTGCATAAGAAATCATTATTATTTGTGGTTGTGAAGTCACACAACTTAGTATTTTCAGCGTTGGCCATTTTAGCAACAGTAAATAAAACAAACTAGATAAAGTAAATGCAAGTAAACTAATTTTTTTGTGTTTTTGATATAGCAAACAAGATGGCAAATAAAGTAAAACTAGCAACTAATTTTTTTGTGTTTTGATTTAGTGCAGCAAACAAAGTAGTAAATAAAATAAAGCAAGACAAAAACAAAGTAAAGAGATTGAGAAGTGGAGACTCCCCTTGCAGCGTGTCTTGATCTCCCCGGCAACGGCGCCAGAAAAACTGCTTGATGGCGTGTAACTCACACGTTCGTTGGGAACCCCAAGAGGAAGGTATGATGTCGTATAGCAGCAGGTTTTCCCTCAGTAAGAAACCAAGGTTTATCGAACCAGTAGGAGCCAAGAAGCACGTTGAAGGTTGATGGCGGCGGGATGTAGTGCGGCGCAACACCAGAGATTCCGGCGCCAACGTGGAACCTGCACAACACAACCAAAGTACTTTGCCCCAACGAAACAGTGAGGTTGTCAATCTCACCGGCTTGCTGTAACAAAGGATTAACCGTATTGTGTGGAAGATGATTGTTTGCAGAAAACAGTAGAACAAGTATTGCAGTAGATTGTATTTCAGTAAAGAGAATTGGACCGGGGTCCACAGTTCACTAGAGGTGTCTCTCCCATAAGACGAACAGCATGTTGGGTGAACAAATTACAGTTGGGCAATTGACAAATAAAGAGAGCATGACCATGCACATACATATCATGATGATTATAGTGAGATTTAATTGGGCATTACGACAAAGTACATAGACCGCCATCCAACTGCATCTATGCCTAAAAAGTCCACCTTCAGGTTATCATCCGAACCCCCTCCAGTATTAAGTTGCAAAGCAACAGACAATTGCATTAAGTATGGTGCGTAATGTAATCAACAACTACATCCTTAGACATAGCATCAATGTTTAATCCCTAGTGGCAACAGCACAACACAACCTTAGAACTTTCTCATCCTTGTCCCGGTGTCAATGCAGGCATGAACCCACTATCGAGCATAAGTACTCCCTCTTGGAGTTACAAGCATCTACTTGGCCAGAGCATCTACTAGTAACGGAAAGCATGCAAGATCATAAACAACACGTAGATATAACTTTGATAATCAACATAACAAGTATTCTCTATTCATCGGATCCCAACAAACGCAACATATAGAATTACAGATAGATGATCTTGATCATGTTAGGCAGCTCACAAGATCCAACAATGATAGCACAATGGGGAGAAGACAACCATCTAGCTACTGCTATGGACCCATAGTCCAGGGGTAGACTACTCACTCATCACTCCGGAGGCGACCATGGCGGTGTAGAGTCCTCTGGGAGATGATTCCCCTCTCCGGCAGGGTGCCGGAGGCGATCTCCTGGATCCCCCGAGATGGGATCGGCGGCGGCGGCGTCTCAGTATGTTTTCTCGTATCGTGGCTCTCGGTACTGGGGGTTTCGTCACGGAGGCTTTAAGTAGGCGGAAGGGCAGGTCAGGAGGGGGCACAGGGGCCCCACACCATAGGCTGGCGCGGCCAGGAGGTGGGCCGCGCCGCCCTAGGGTTTGGGCACCCTGTGGCCCCACTTCGTCTCTCCTTCGGACTTCTGGAAGCTTCGTGGAAAAATAGGACCCCGGGCGTTGATTTCGTCCAATTCCGAGAATATTTCGTTACTAGGATTTCTGAAACCAAAAACAGCAGAAAACAGCAACTGGCACTTCGGCATCTTGTTAATAGGTTAGTTCCAGAAAATGCACGAATATGACATAAAGTGTGCATAAAACATGTAGATAACATCAATAATGTGGCATGGAACATAAGAAATTATCGATACGTCAGAGACGTATCAGACGTCTTGATCTATCTCTATAAATCTTGATGCCTAATATATACGATGCTTCACCAAGGTCTTTCATTGAAAAACTATTATTCAAATAACCTTTTACACTGCTTAATAGTTCTATATCATTCCCAATCAATAATATGTCATCTACATATAATATCAGGAATGCTACAGAGCTCCCACTCACTTTCTTGTAAATACAGGCCTCTCCATGACACTGTATAAACCCGAAGTCTTTGATCACCTTATCAAAGCGTTGGTTCCAACTTCTTGATGCTTGCTTGAGTCCATAAATTGAACGCTGAAGTTTGCATACCTTGTCAGCATTTTTAGGATCGACAAAACCTTTGGGTTGTACCATATACAACTCTTCCTCAATGTCTCCATTAAGGAACGCCGTTTTGACATCCATCTGCCAAATCTCATAATCGAAAAATGTAGCTATTGCTAACAAAATCCTCACAGATTTTAGCTTCGCTACAGGTGAGAAAGTCTCATCGTAGTCAACACCTTGAATTTGTCGGAAACCCTTTGCGACAAGTTGAGCTTTATAGACAGTAATATTACCATCATCATATGTTTTTCTTTTGAAGATCCATTTATTCTTAACAGCCTTGCGGCTATCAGGTAAGTCTACCAAAGTCCATACTTTGTTATCATACATGGATCCCATTTCGGATTTCATGGCTTCTTGCCATTTGTTGGAATCTGGGCTCATCATCGCTTCTTCATACGTCGCAGGGTCTTCATCATTGTTGTCCACAATCATGACATTTAGACAAGGATCATACCAATCAGGAGTGGCACGTTCCCTTGTCGATCTGCGAGGTTCAGTAGCTATCTCATTTGAAGTTTCATGATCATTATCATTAGCTTCCTCTGTTACCGGTGCAAAGTGGTACAGAACAACTTCGATCTTGCGCTACTCTGATCAACGAGTGAAGATTCAGTAATCTCGTCGAGTTCTACTTTTCTTCCAGTCACTTCTTTAGTGAGAAATTCTTTCTCAAGAAAGGTTCCGTTCTTAGCAACAAAGATTTTTCCTTCGGATCTATGATAGAAAGTATACCCTATAGTTTCCTTAGGGTATCCTATGAAGATGCATTTCTCCGCTTTGGGTTCTAGCTTGTCCGGTTGTAACTTTTTTACATAGGCTTCGCAACCCCAAACTTTAAGGAACGACAACTTAGGTTTCTTATTAAACCATAATTCATACGGTGTCGTTTCAACGGATTTTGATGGTGCTCTATTTAAAGTGAATGCGGCTGTCTCTAATGCATAACTCCAAAATGATAACGGCAAATCAGTAAGAGACATCATAGAACGAACCATATCTAAGAGAGTTCGATTACGACGTTCGGACACACCATTTCGTTGTGGTGTTCCCGGCGGTGTCAATTGTGAAAGTATTCCGCATTTCTTTAAATGCATGCTAAACTCATAACTCAGATATTCACCTCCGCGATGAGATCATAGAAATTTAATCTTCTTGTTACGTTGATTTTCTACTTCACTTTGGAATTCCTTAAACTTCTCGAAAGTTTCGGATTTATGTTTCATGAAATAGATATACCCATATCTACTCAGATCATCCGTGAAGGTTAGAACATAACGATAACCACCGCGTGAGGCTACACTCATTGGTCCGCATACATCGGTATGTATGATTTCCAACAAGTCTGTAGCTCGCTCCATAATACCAGAGAATGGAGTCTTAGTCATTTTTCCCATTAGACATGCTTCGCATCTATCAAGTGACTCAAAGTCAAGTGATTCAAGTAATCCATCAGTATGGAGTTTCTTCATGCGTTTCACTCCAATATGACCAAGACGACAGTGCCACATATAAGTAGAATTATCATTCAATTTAATTCGCTTAGCATCAATGTTATGAATATGTGTATCACTACTATCGAGATCTAACAGAAATAAACCATTCTTTTCAGGTGCTCGACCATAAAAGATATTATTCATAAAAATAGAACAACCATTATTCTCAGACTTGAATGAATAACCGTCTTGCATTAAACAAGATCCAGATATAATGTTCATGCTCAACGCGGGTACAAAATAACAATTATTGAGGTTTAAAACTAATCCCGAAGGTAGATGTAGAGGAAGTGTGCCGACAGCGATCACATCGACTTTGGATCCATTTCCAACGCGCATCATCACTTCATCCTTCAATAGTCTTCGTTTATTCTTTAGTTCCTGTTTCGAGTTACAAATATGAGCAAACGAACCAGTATCAAATAACCAGGTACTAGTACGAGAACCAGTGAGATAAACATCTATAACATGTATATCAGATATACCTTCTTTCTTCTTCTTGACAAGGCCGCTCTTCAGATCCGCCAAATACTTGGAGCAATTACGCTTCCAGTGTCCCTTCTCCTTGCAGTAATAGCACTCAGCATCAGGTTTAGGGCCAGTCTTAGGTTTCATAGGAGGCGTGGCAGCTTTCTTGCCACCCTTCTTGAATTTTCCTTTGGACTTGCCCTGTTTCTTGAAACTGGTGGTCTTGTTGACCATCAACACTTGGTGCTCTTTCTTGATCTCAATCTCAGCAGATTTTAGCATGGCAAAGAGTTCAGGTAACTCTTTGTTCATGTTCTGCATATTGTAGTTCATCACAAAGTTCTTGTAACTAGGTGGCAGTGATTGAAGGACACGATTAATCCCCAGTCTGTTAGGAATCACTATTCCCAAGTCACTGAGTTTCTTCGCATGCCCGGTAATGGCGAGCATGTGCTCACTAACGGAGCTGCCTTCTTCCATCATGCAGCTGAAGAAGTGTTTCGATGCTTCATAGCATTCCACGGCCGCATGAGTTTCAAAAATAGCTTTCAGCTCATTGACCAACTCATGAGGATCGTGGTGCTCAAAACGTTTTTGAAGATCGCCTTCCAGACTGCATAGGATGGCACACTGAACTTGAGAGTACCGAGTTTTCCGAGTCTCGTAAACATTCTTTACTTCATCGGTTTCAGTTTCTGCAGGAGGGTCACCTAGCGGTGCATCAAGCACATATTGCAGATTTCCGCCAGCGAGGAAAATCCTCACATGGCGGAACCAGTCGGTGAAGTTTCTACCATTTCTCTTAAGCTTTTCTTTCTCTAGGAACTGGTTAAAATTGATTGGGGACGCCATATCTACAACATATATTTGCAATAGTTTAGACTAAGTTTATGACAAATTGAGTTCAAATTTTAATTCAACAAAATTAAAAACTAGGTGAACTCCCACTCAAAACAATATCCCTCGAATTGTCTTAGTGATCACACGAACCAAATCCACCACACCAAGTCCGATCATCACGAGACAAGATGTAATTTCAATGGCGAACACTCAAAGTGTTCATCATATCAATCATATGATTCATGCTCTACCTTTCGGTATCACGTGTTCCGAGACCATGTCTGTACATGCTAGGCTCGTCAAGGCAACCTTAGTATCCGCATGTGCAAAACTGGCTTGCACCCGTTGTATGCACTTGTTGATTCTATCACACCCGATCATCACGAGATGCTTCGAAACGACAAGTCTTGGCAACGGTGCTACTAAGGATGAACACTTTATTATCTTGATATTTTAGTGAGAGGGATCATCTTATAATGCTACCGTCGCGATCTAAGCAAAATAAGATGCATAAAAGGATTAACATCACATGCAGTTCATATGTGATATGATATGGCCCTTTTGTCTTTGCGCCTTTGATCTTCATCTCCAAAGCACGGACATGATCTCCATCATCCACGGGCATGATCTCCATCATCGTCGGCCAAGGTCAATGGCGCCGTCTTACTGATTGTTCTCCCATGTAGCAACTATTACAACTTCTTTGAAATACTACTCAACATGAAATTTAAAGACAACCATAAGGCTCCTGCCGGTTGCCACAATACAATAATGATCATCTCATACATATTCATCATCACATTATGGCCATATCACATCACCAAACCCTGCAAAAACAAGTTAGACGTCTCTAATTTGGTTTGCATATTTTACGTGGTTTAGGGTTTTCGAGTAAGATCTAATCTACCTACGAACAAGAACCACAACGGTGATACTAGTGTTGTCAATAGAAGAGTAAATTGAATCTTCACTATAGTAGGAGAGACAGACACCCGCAAAGCCACTTATGCAATACAAGTTGCATGTCGAGCGTGGAGCAAATCTCATGAATGCGGTCATGTAAAGTTAGCCCGAGCCGCTTCATCCCACTATGCCACAAAGATGCAAAGTACTCAAACTAAAGACAACATAAGCATCAACGCCCACAAAACCATTGTGTTCTACTCGTGCAACCATCTATGCATAGACACGGCTCTGATACCACTGTAGGGATTCGTTGCATAGAAAACAAAAAATTTCCTACCGCGAGAACGCAATCCAAGCCAAGATGCAATCTAGAAGATGGGAGCAGCGAGGAGATGATCGAGACTGACCCTTGAAGATTTCCAAAGCCTACAAGATGAGGCTCTTGTTGCTGCGGTAGATGATCACTTGCCGCTTTCAAAAGCGCGTAGAAGATCTTGACGGTGCCACAATCGGGCAGCACCTCCGTACTCGGTCACACGTTCGGTGTTGATGAAGACGACGTCCTTCTCCCCGTTCCAGCGGCAGCAAAAGTAGTAGCTCCTCCTTGAATCCGGCAGCACAACGGCGTGGTGGCGGTGGTGATGGAGATCTCCGGCAGAGCTTCGCTAAGCTTATGCGGGAGAGGTGGAGGAGGTGGGGCGGCTAGGGTTTGGGAGGGGGGTGGTGGCCGACTACTATAGGGGGTGCGGCCAGCTATGGCTTTGGTGTGGCCGGCCCCCTCCCCTTGGCCCTCATTATATAGGTGGAACACCCAAGAGTTGGTCTCCAAGTCTTCGAATAAGACCCAAACCAAAACCTTCCATATGACATGAAACCTACCCAAGCTAGGATTCCCACTTGAGGTGGGATTCCCACCTTTCCTTGGGAGGGGGTGGCCGGCCACCGTGGGGAGTCCACTTGGGACTCCTCCCCCTTTAGGGTTGGCCGGCCATGGGTGGTGGAGTCCCTTCGGGACTCCGCCTTCCAAAGTGATTTCTTCCGGACTTTTCTAGAACCTTCTAGAACCTTCCATAAATGCACCGGATCATTTCCAAACTTGGAATATGACTTCCTATATATGAATCTTATTCTCCGGACCATTCCGGAACTCCTCGTGATGTTCGGGATCCCATCCGAGACTCCGAACAAAACTTCGAACTCCATTCCATATTCAAGTTCTACTAATACAACATCAAACCTTAAGTGTGTCACCCTACGGTTCGCGAACTATGTGGACATGGTTGAGAACTCTCTCTGACCAATAACCAATAGCGGGATCTGGAGATCCATAATGGCTCCCACATATTCAACGATGACTTAGTGATCGAATGAACCATTCACATACGATACCAATTCCCTTTGTCACGCGATATTTTACGTGTCCGAGGTTTGATCATCGGTATCTTTCTATACCTTGTTCAACCTCGTCTCCTGACAAGTACTCTTTACTCGTACCGTGGTATGTGGTCTCTTATGAACTTATTCATATGCTTGCAAGACATTAGACGACATTCCACCGAGAGGGCCCAGAGTATATCTATCCGTCATCGGGATGGACAAATCCCACTGTTGATCCATATGCTCAACTCATACTTTCCGGATACTTAATCCCACCTTTATAACCACCCATTTACGCAGTGGCGTTTGATGTAATCAAAGTACCTTTCCGGTATAAGTGATTTACATGATCTCGTGGTCGAAAGGACTAGGTAACTATGTATCGAAAGCTTATAGCAAATAACTTAATGATGTGATCTTATGCTACGCTTAATTGGGTGTGTCCATTATATCATTCATATAATGATATAACCTTGTTATTAATAACATCCAATGTTCATGATTATGAAACTAATCATCTATTAATCAACAAGCTAGTTAAGAGGCTTACTAGGGACTCATTGTTTGTTTACATAACACACATGTATCAATGTTTCGGTTAATACAATTATAGCTGGTATATAAACATTTATCATAAACACAAAGATATATAATAACCACTTTTATTATTGCCTCTTGGGCATATCTCCAACACGCACTACACTCCGCCACCAACAACCTTCAACGTGCTTCTTGACTACTACTGGTTCGATAACCTTGGTTTCTTACTGAGGGAAAACTTGCTGTTGTACGCATCACACCTTCCTCTTGGGGTTCCCAACGGGCGTGTGCTTTACGCGTCATCACCGGAGAGGGGAATCATCACCCGGAGGACTCTACATCACCATGATCGCCTCCGGACTGATGTGTGAGTAGTTCATCCTTGGACTATGGGTCCATAGCAGTAGCTAGATGGTTGTCTTCTCCTCTTGTGCTATCATGTTAGATCCTGTGAGCTGCCTATCATGATCAAGATCATCTATTTGTAATGCTACATGTTGTGTTTGTTGGGATCCGATGAATATGGAATACTATGTCAAGTTGATTATCAATCTATCATATATGTGTTGTTTATGTTCTTGCATGCTCTCCGTTGCTAGTAGAGGCTCTGGCCAAGTTGATACTTGTAACTACAAGAGGGAGTATTTATGCTCGATAGTGGGTTCATGCCTCCATTGAATGCAGGACGAGTGTGAAAGTTCTAAGGTTATGGATGTGTTGTTGCCACTAGGGATAAAACATCAATGCTTTGTCTAAGGATATTTGTGTTGATTACATTACGCACCATACTTAATGCAATTGTCTGTTGTTTGCAACTTAATACTGGAAGGGGTGCGGATGCTAACCCGAAGGTGGACTTTTTAGGCATAGATGCATGCTGGATGGCGGTCTATGTTATTTGTCGTAATGCCCTAAGTAAATCTCATATTAGTCATCTTGATAAGTATGTGCATTGTTATGCCCTCTCTATTTGTCAATTGCCCAACTGTAATTTGTTCACCCAACATGCTATTTTTTATTGGAGAGACACCACTAGTGAACTGTGGACCCCGGTCCATTCTTTTACATCTGAATACAATCTACTGCAATCATTGTTCTCTATTGTTCTTTGCAAACAAACATCATTCTCCACACCATACGTTTAATCATTTGTTTACAGCAAACCGGTGAGATTGACAACCTCACTGTTAAGTTGGGGCAAAGTATTTTGATTGTGTTGTGAAGGTTCCACGTTGGCGCCGGAATCCCTGGTGTTGCGCCGCATGATAACCCACAAGTATAGGGGATCGCAACAGTCTTCGAGGGAAGTAAAACCCAAATTTATTGATTCGACACAAGGGGAGGTAAAGAATACTTATAAGCCTTAACAACTGAGTTGTCAATTCAGCTGCACCTAGAAAAGCACTAGTAACATGGGTGATGTGAAAGCAGCAGTAATATGAGAGCAGTAGTAACAGTAACACAACAGCAGTAATAGTAACACAGAGGTAATGGCACCAGAAAATAGTTGATACTACTTCCAATGACATGTAGAACGAGTATATGATGATGAAAGATGGACCGGGGTTCCCAGCTATCTTCACTAGTGGTAACTCTCCAATAAAAAGTGTTGGGTGAACAAATTACAGTTGGGCAATTGATAGGATTGAAATAGCATTAAGACAGAACATCAAGATTATTAATTATGTAGGGCATGTTTTCCATATATAGTTATACGTGCTCGCAATGAGAAACTTGCATAACATCTTTTGTCCTACCAGACGGTGGCAGCCGGGCCTCAAGGGAATCTACTGGCTATTAAGGTACTCCTTTTAATAGAGCACCGGAGCAAAGCATTAACACTTGGTGAAAACATGTGATCCTCATACCTACGCCTTCCCCTCCAGTTATCCCAGTTGCTGTCACTCTGGGGCCTCGGGTTCCAGACATAGACATGTGCAAACAACTTGTAGATACAATCTAAGCAATAAGTATAGAGCTTAAATCTAAGATCATGCCACTCGGGCCCTAGTGACAAGCATTAAACACAACAAGATTGCAGCAACAATAACTTCACAAACTTATATAGATAGACCGATCATAATGTAACAATTCATCGGATCCCAACAAACACAACACCGATTACATCAGATGAATCTCAATCATGTAAGGCAGCTCATGAGATCATTGTATTGAAGTACATGTGAGAGAGAGTACCAACTAGCTACAGCTAGAACCCGTAGTCCATGGGGGAACTACTCACGGAGCATGATGGAGGCGGTGGCGTTGATGGAGATGGCTTCCGGGGGCACTTCCCCGTCCCGGCAGGGTGCCGGAACAGAGACTTCTATCCCCCGAATTGGAGTTTCGCAATGGCGGCGGCGCCCCTGGAGTCTTTCTGGAGTTTCGTCAATCCGTATCGCGTTTTTAGGTCAAAAGGGCTTATATAGGCGAAGAGGCAGCGCAGGAGGGGCACCAGGGCGCCCTCCCCATAGGCCGGCGCGGCCAGGGGCCCACCCGCGCGGCCCTATGGTCTGGGGGCCCTGGGCCTCCTCTCCGGGTCCCCTTCGGTGTTCTGGTCCGTCTCGGTGAATTAAGATATTTGGTCTTCATTTCGTCGAATTCCGAGAATATTGCCCGAACAGCCTTTCTGGAACCAAAAACAGCAGAAAACAGGAACTGGCACTTCGGCATCTCGTTAATAGGTTAGTTCCAGAAAACGCATAAAAACATTATAAAGTGTGAGCAAAACATGTAGGAATTATCATAAAACAAGCATGGAACATCAGAAATTATAGATACGTTGGAGACGTATCAGCATCCCCAAGCTTAGTTCCTACTCGCCCTCGAGTAGGTAAACGATAAAAAGAATAATTTCTGTAGTGACATGCTACTTACATAACCTTGATCATACTATTGTAAAGCATATGAGATGAATGAAGTGACTCAAGGAAACGATCTATAGTTTGCTAATCAAATAGAATACATATAGCAAAACTTTTCATGAATAGTACTTTCAAGACAAGCATCAAAAGTCTTGCATAAGAGTTAACTCATAAAGCAATAAATTCAAAGTAAAGGCATCGAAGCAACACAAAGGAAGATATAAGTTTCAGCAATTGCTTTCAACTTTCAACATGCATATCTCGTGGATAATTGTCAACACAAAGTAATATGATGAATGCAAATAAGCAAATATGTAAGAATCAATGCACAGTTGACACAAGTGTTTGCTTCTAAGATGGAAGGAAGTAGGTAAACTGACTCAACATAAAGTAAAAGAAAGGCCCTTCGCAGAGGGAAGCAGGGATTAAATCATGTGCTAGAGCTTTTTTAAGTTTTGAAATCATATAGAGAGCATAAAAGTAAAGTTTTGAGAGGTGTTTGTTGTTGTCAACGAATGGTAGTGGGTACTCTAACCCCCTTGCCAAACAGACTTTCAAAGAGCGGCTCCCATGAAGGACGTTATCTCTACCAGCAAGGTAGATCATCCCTCTTCTCTTTTATTTACACATGTACTTTAGTTTTTATTTATTTATGGGTGACACTCCTCCCAACCTTTGCTTACACAAGCCATGGCTAACCGAATCCTCGGGTGCCTTCCAACAATCTCATACCATGGAGGAGTGTCTATTTGCAAAATTAAGTTGCTTACTGATGAATCAGAGCAAAACATGTGAAGAGAATTATTAATGAAGTTAATTAATTGGAGGCTGGGAACCCCGCGCCAGCTCTTTTTGCAAAATTATTGGATAAGCGGATGAAGCCACTAGTCCATTGGTGAAAATCTGCCCAACAAGATTGAAAGATAAAACACCACATACTTCCTCATGAGCTATAAAACATTGACACAAATAAGAGATGATAAATTTTGAATTGTTTAAAGGTAGCACATGAAGTATTTACTTGGAATGGTAGAAAAATACCACATAGTAGGTAGTTATGGTGGAAACACATGGCATAGGTTTTGGCTCAAGGTTTTGGATGCACGAGAAGCATTTCCTCTCAGTACAAGGCTTTGGCTAGCAAGGTTGTTTGAAGCAAACACAAGTATGAACCGGTACAGCAAAACTTACATAAGAACATATTGCAAGCATTATAAGACTCTACATTGTCTTCCTTGTTGCTCAAACACTTCTACCAGAAAATATCTAGACCTTAGAGAGACCAATCATGCAAACCAATTTCAACAAGCTCTACGGTAGTTCTCCACTAATAGGCTTAAACTACATGATGCAAGAGTTTAATCATGATCTACTTGAGAGCTCAAAACAATTGCCAAGTATCAAATTATCCAATACAATATGAAGCATTTTCTGTTTCCAACCAAATAACAACAAGTGCAATAGCTTCCAACTTTTGTCATGAACATTAAAAGCGAAGAACACAAGTGTCCAAATGAAAAAGCGGAGCGTGTCTCTCTCCCAAACAAGGATTGCTAGGATCCGATCTTATTCAAACATAAACAAAACAAAAATAAACACACAGACGCTCCAAGTAAAGCACATAAGATGTGACCGAATAAAAATATAGTTTCAATAGAAGAAACCTGATAAATTGTTGATGAAGAAGGGGATGCCTTGGGCATCCCCAAGCTTAGACGCTTGAGTCTTCTTGAAATATGCAGGGATGAACCACGGGGGCATCCCCAAGCTTAGACTTTTCACTCTTCTTGATCATATATCATCCTCCTCTCTTGACCCTTGAAAACTTCCTTCACACCAAACTTCTCATAAACTTCATTAGAGGGGTTAGTACTCAAAAAAAACTATAATCCACTTTAGTCCTTGATACGCGTACAACACGCGTCCGTTGGGAACCCCAAGTGGAAGGTGTGATGCGTATAGCAGCAAGTTTCCCTCAGTAAGAAACCAAGGTTTATCAAACCAGTAGGAGCCAAGAAGCACGTTGAAGGTTGATGGCGGCGAGATGTAGTGCGGCGCAACACCAGGGATTCCGGCGCCAACGTGGAACTTGCACAACACAACCAAAGTACTTTGCCCCAACGAAACAGTGAGGTTGTCAATCTCACCGGCTTGCTATAACAAAGGATTAGATGTATAGTGTGGATGATGATTGTTTGCAGAGAACAGTAGAACAAGTATTGCAGTAGATTGTATTCGATTAAAAGAATGGACCGGGGTCCACAGTTCACTAGAGGTGTCTCTCCCATAAGGTAAATAGCATGTTGGGTGAACAAATTACAGTTGGGCAATTGACAAATAGAGAGGGCATGACAATGCACATACATGACATGATGAGTATTGTGAGATTCAATTGGGCATTACGACAAAGTACATAGACCGCTATCCAGCATGCATCTATGCCTAAAAAGTCCACTTTCAGGTTATCATCCGAACCCCTTCCAGTATTAAGTTGCAAACAACAGACAATTGCATTAAGTATGGTGCGTAATGTAATCAATAACTACATCCTCGGACATAGCATCAATGTTTTATCCCTAGTGGCAACAGCACATCCACAACCTTAGAACTTTCTGTCACTATCCCAGATTTAATGGAGGCATGAACCCACTATCGAGCATAAATACTCCCTCTTGGAGTTAAGAGTAAAAACTTGGCCAGAGCCTCTACTAATAATGGAGAGCATGCAAGATCATAAACAACACATAGGTAATAGATTGATAATCAACATAACATAGTATTCTCTATCCATCGGATCCCAACAAACACAACATATAGCATTACAGATAGATGACCTTGATCATGATAGGCAGCTCACAAGATCCGACAATGAAGCACAATGAGGAGAAGACGACCATCTAGCTACTGCTATGGACCCATAGTCCATGGGTGAACTACTCACAGATCAATCCGGAGGCGACCATGGCGGTGTAGAGTCCTCCGGGAGATGATTCCCCTCTCCGGCAGGGTGCCGGAGGCGATCTCCTGAATCCCCCGAGATGGGATTGGCGGCGGCGGCGTCTCTGGAAGGTTTTCCGTATCGTGGCTCTCGGTACTGGGGCTATTATCGACGGAGGCTTAAGTAGGCGGAAGGGTAGGTCAAGGGGCGTCACGAGGGGCCCAGACGCCAGGGCCGCGCCGCCCTGTTGTCTGGCCACCTCGTGGCCCCACTTCGTTTCTCCCTCGGTCTTCTGGAAGCTTCGTGGAAAAATAGGACCCTGGGCGTTGATTTCGTCCAATTCCGAGAATATTTCCTTACTAGGATTTCTGAAACCAAAAACAGCAGAAAACAGCAACTGGCTCTTCGGCATCTCGTTAATAGGTTAGTGCCGGAAAATGCATAAATATGACATATAATGTGTATAAAACATGTGAGTATCATCATAAAAGTAGCATGGAACATAAGAAATTATAGATACGTTTGAGACGTATCAAGCATCCCCAAGCTTAGTTCCTACTCGTCCCGAGTAGGTAAACGATAACAAAGATAATTTCTTAGTGACAATGCTACCAACATAATCTTGATCAATACTATTGTAAGCACATGTAATGAATGCAGCGATTTGAAACAATGGTAAATGACATGAGTAAACAATTGAATCATAAAGCAAAGACTTTTCATGAATAGTACTTCAAGACAAGCATCAATAAGTCTTGCATAAGAGTTAACTCATAAAACAATAATTCAAAGTAGAGGTATTGAAGCAACACAAAGGAAGATGAAGTTTCAGCGGTTGCTTTCAACTTGTAACATGTATATCTCATGGATATTGTCAATGTAAAGTAATATAACAAGTGCAATATGCAAGTATGTAGGAATCAATGCACAGTTCACACAAGTGTTTGCTTCTTGAGGTGGAGAGAAATAGGTGAACTGACTCAACATAAAAGTAAAAGAAAGGTCCTTCAAAGAGGAAAGCATCGATTGCTATATTTGTGCTAGAGCTTTGGTTTTGGAAACAAGAAACAATTTTGTCAATGGTAGTAATAAAGCATATGAGTTATGTAAATTATATCCTACAAGTTGCAAGCCTCATGCATAGTATACCAATAGTGCCCGCACCTTGTCCTAATTAGCTTGGATTTACATGGATTATCATAGCATAGCACATGTTTCAACCAAGTGTCACAAAGGGGTACCTCTATGCACTTTGTACAAAGGTCTAAGGAGAAAGCTCGCATTGGATTTCTCGCTTTTGGTTATTCTCAACTTAGACATCCATACCGGGACAACATAGACAACAGATAATGGACTCCTCTTTAATGCATAAGCATTCAACAACAGATAATATTCTCATAAGAGATTGAGGTTTGTTGTCCAAACTGAAACTTCCACCATGGATCATGGCTTTAGTTAGCGGCCCAATGTTCTTCTCTAACAATATGCATACTCAAACCATTTTATCATGATAAATCACTCTTACTTCAGACAAGACGAACATGCATAGCAACTCACATGATATTCAACAAAGAGTAGTTGATGGCGTCCCCAGGAACATGGTTATCGCTCAACAAGCAACTTAATAAGAGATAAAGTGCATAAGTACATATTCAATACCACAATAGTTTTTAAGCTATTTGTCCCATGAGCTATATATTGCAAAGATAAAGAATGGAAATTTTAAAGGTAGCACTCAAGCAATTTACTTTGGAATGGCGGAGAAATACCATGTAGTAGGTAGGTATGGTGGACACAAATGGCATAGTGGTTGGCTCAAGGATTTTGGATGCATGAGAAGTATTCCCTCTCGATACAAGGTTTAGGCTAGCAAGGTTGTTTGAAACAAACACAAGGATGAAGCGGTGCAGCAAAACTCACATAAACGACATATTGTAAACATTATAAGACTCTATACCGTCTTCCTTGTTGTTCAAACTCAATACTAGAAATTATCTAGACCTTAGAGAAACCAAACATGCAAATCAGATTTTAGCATGCTCTATGTATTTCTTCATTAATAGGTGCAAAGTATATGATGCAAGAGCTTAAATATGAGCACAACAATTTCCAAGTATCACATTATTCAAGATATTATACCAATTGCCACATATATCATTTTCCAATTCCAACCATATAACAATTTAACGAAGAAGAAACTTTCGCCATGAATATTATGAATAAAGCCTAAGGACATATTTGTCCATATGCAACAGCGGAGCGTGTCTCTCTCCCACACATTGAATGCTAGGATCCATTTTATTCAAACAAAACAAAAACAAAAACAAACAGACGCTCCAAGCAAAGTACATAAGATGTGACGGAATAAAAATATAGTTTCAGGGGAGAAACCTGATAATGTTGTCAATGAAGAAGGGGATGCCTTGGGCATCCCCAAGCTTAGACGCTTGAGTCTTCTTGATATATGCAGGGGTGAACCACCGGGGCATCCCCAAGCTTAGAGCTTTCACTCTCCTTGATCATGTTGTATCATCCTCCACTCTTGATCCTTGAAAACTTCCTCCACACCAAACTCGAAACAAACTCATTAGAGGGTTAGTGCATAATCAAAATTCACATATTCAGAGGTGACACAATCATTTTTTATACTTCTGGACATTTCAAAAAGATACTGAAAGTCAATGGAATCGAAAAATCCATCAAGCATGGTAAAACAGGCAATGCAAAATAAAAGGCAGAATCTGTCAAAATAGAACAGTTCGTAAAGACGTATTTTTAACAGGCACCAGACTTGCTCAGATGAGAAAACTTAAACTATTGAAAGTTGCGTACATATCTGAGAATCACTCACGTAAATTGGCATAATTTTCTGAGTTACCTACAGAGAATTAGACCCAAATTCGTGACAGCAAAGAAAAGCATTTACAACGCGATAATCCAAATCTAGTATCATCCTTCTATTAGAGACTTTACTTGGCACAACAATGCAATAAAACTAAGATAAGGAGAGGTTGCTACAGTAGTAACAACTTCCAAGACTCAAATATAAAATAAAAGTATTGTAGTAAAAACATGGGTTGTCTCCCATAAGCGCTTTTCTTTAACGCCTTTCAGCTAGGCGCAGAAAGTGTGTATCAAGTATTATCAAGAGATGAAGCATCAACATCATAATTTGTTCTAATAATAGAATCAAAAGGTAACTTCATTCTCTTTCTAGGGAAGTGTTCCATACCTTTCTTGAGAGGAAATTGATATTTAATATTACCTTCCTTCATATCAATGATAGCACCAACAGTTCGAAGAAAAGGTCTTCCCAATATAATGGGACAAGATGCATTGCATTCAATATCCAAGACAACAAAATCAACGGGGACAAGGTTATTGTTAACCATAATACGAACATTATCAACTCTCCCCAAAGGTTTCTTTGTAGAGTTATCAGCAAGATTAACATCCAAATAACAATTTTTCAATGGTGGCAAGTCAAGCATATTATAGATTCTCTTAGGCATAACAGAAATACTTGCACCAAGATCACATAAAGCATTACAACCAAAGTCATTGACCTTCATCTTAATGATGGGCTCCCAACCATCCTCTAGCTTCCTAGGAATAGAAGTTTCGCGTTCTAGTTTCTCTTCTCTAGCTTTTATGAGAGCATTTGTAATATGTTTCGTGAAAGCCAAATTTATAGCACTAGCATTAGAACTTTTAGCAAGTTTTTGTAAGAACTTTATAACTTCAGAGATGTGGCAATCATCAAAATCTAAACCATTATGATCTAAAGCAATGGGATCATTGTTCCCAATGTTGGAAAAATTTCAGCAGTTTTATCGCAGACAGTTTCAGCAGTTTTAGCAGTTTCAGGCAGTTTTTCGCGCTTTGCATTAGAAGTGGAAACATTGCCTACACCAATTCTTTTACCATTATTAGTAGGAGGTGCAGCAACATGTGTAGCATTAGCATTGCTAGTGTTGGTAATAGTCCAAACTTTAGCTACATTATTCTCTTTAGCTAGTTTTTCATTTTCTTCTCTTTCCCACCTAGCATGCAATTCAGCCATTAATCTTATATTCTCATTAATTCTAACTTGGATGGTATTTGCTGTAGTAACAATTTTATTATCTATATCCTCAGGTTTAGCAGCCATTTTATTAATTAAAGAAGATTGTGACGCGGACATGTATGAGATTCAGTTTTCAGCATTTGCAAGTTTAGTTTGCAACCCAGAGATCTCCATATTCAGATTTTCAAGTTGATTTACTATATTCTTTAACAAGGTAGATTGCTCATTCATAGTTTTAGTAAACAATTTATTTTGCTCATATTGTGATTGCATAAAGTTCTTGGTGGATCTTTCAATTTCTAACATCTTTTCCTCATTAGGTGAAGCATATCTACCATAAGAGTTACCATTAGCAGGATATGGCCTAGAATTATTATAATTGTTATTCTTAATGAAATTCACATCAACATGTTCTTCTTGGGCAACCAATGAAGCTAAAGGAACATTATTAGGATCAACATTAGTCCTACCACTCACAAGCATAGACATAATAGTATCAATCTTATCACTCAAGGAAGAGGTTTCTTCGACAGAATTTACCTTCTTACCTTGTGGAGCTCTTTCCGTGTGCCATTCAGAGTAATTAATCATCATATTATCAAGAAGCTTTGTTGCTTCACCAAGAGTGATGGACATAAAGGTACCTCCAGCAGCTGAATCCAATAGGTTCCGCGAAGAAAAATTCAGTCCTGCATAAAAGGTTTGGATGATCATCCAAGTAGTCAGTCCATGGGTTGGGCAATTTTTAACCAAAGATTTCATTCTTTCCCATGCTTGTGCAACATGCTCAGTATCCAATTGTTTAAAATTCATTATGCTACTCCTCAAAGATATAATTTTAGCAGGGGGATAATATCTACCAATAAAAGCATCCTTGCATTTAGTCCATGAATCAATACTATTCTTAGGCAGAGATAGCAACCAATCTTTAGCTCTTCCTCTTAGTGAGAAAGGGAACAATTTTAATTTTATTATGTCACCATCTACATCTTTATACTTTTGCATTTCACAAAGTTCAACAAAGTTATTGAGATGGGCAGCAGCATCATCAGAACTAACACCAGAAAATTGCTCTCGCATAACAAGATTCAGTAAAGCAGGTTTAATTTCAAAGAATTCCGCTGTAGTAGCGGGTGGAGCAATAGGTGTGCATAAGAAATCATTATTATTTGTGGTTGTGAAGTCACACAACTTAGTATTTTCAGGAGTACCCATTTTAGCAACAGTAAATAAAGTAAACTAGATAAAGTAAATGCAAGTAACTATTTTTTTTGTGTTTTTGATATAGCAAACAAGATAGTAAATAAAGTAAAACTAGCAACTAATTTTTTTGTGTTTTGTTTTAGTGCAGCAAACAAAGTAGTAAATAAAGTAAAGCAAGACAAAAACAAAGTAAAGAGATTGGATTGTGAAGACTCCCCTTGCAGCGTGTCTTGATCTCCCCGGCAACGGCGCCAGAAATTTAGCTTGATACGCGTACAACACGCGTCCGTTGGGAACCCCAAGTGGAAGGTGTGATGCGTACAGCAGCAAGTTTTCCTCAGTAAGAAACCAAGGTTTATCGAACCAGTAGGAGCCAAGAAGCACGTTGAAGGTTGATGGCGGCGAGATGTAGTGCGGCGCAACACCAGGGATTCCGGCGCCAACGTGGAACCTGCACAACACAACCAAAGTACTTTGCCCCAACGAAACAGTGAGGTTGTCAATCTCACCGGCTTGCTGTAACAAAGGATTAGATGTATAGTGTGGATGATGATTGTTTGCAGAGAACAGTAGAACAAGTATTGCAGTAGATTGTATTCGATTAAAAGAATGGACCGGGGTCCATAGTTCACTAGAGGTGTCTCTCCCATAAGATAAATAGCATGTTGGGTGAACAAATTACAGTTGGGCAATTGACAAATAGAGAGGGCATGACAATGCACATACATGACATGATGAGTATTGTGAGATTCAATTGGGCATTACGACAAAGTACATAGACCGCTATCCAGCATGCATCTATGCATAAAAAGTCCACTTTCAGGTTATCATCTGAACCCCTTCCAGTATTAAGTTGCAAACAACAGACAATTGCATTAAGTATGGTGCGTAATGTAATCAATAACTACATCCTCGGACATAGCATCAATGTTTTATCCCTAGTGGCAACAGCACATCCACAACCTTAGAACTTTCATCCTTTGTCCCAGATTTAATGGAGGCATGAACCCACTATCGAGCATAAATACTCCCTCTTGGAGTTAAGAGTAAAAACTTGGCCAGAGCCTCTACTAATAACGGAGAGCATGCAAGATCATAAACAACACATAGGTAATATATTGATAATCAACATAACATAGTATTCTCTATCCATCGGATCCCAACAAACACAACATATAGCATTACAGATAGATGATCTTGATCATGATAGGCAGCTCACAAGATCCGACAATGAAGCACAATGAGGAGAAGACGACCATCTAGCTACTGCTATGGACCCATAGTCCAGGGGTGAACTACTCACACATCAATCCGGAGGCGACCATGGCGGTGTAGAGTCCTCCGGGAGATGATTCCCCTCTCCGGCAGGGTGCCGGAGGCGATCTCCTGAATCCCCCGAGATGGGATTGGCGGCGGCGGCGTCTCTGGAAGGTTTTCCGTATCGTGGCTCTCGGTACTGGGGCTATTATCGATGGAGGCTTAAGTAGGCGGAAGGGTAGGTCAAGGGGCGTCACGAGGGGCCCAGACGCCAGGGCCGCGCGGCTAGGGTCCAGGCCGCGCCGCCCTGTTGTCTGGCCACCTCGTGGCCCCACTTCGTTTCTCCCTCGGTCTTCTGGAAGCTTCGTGGAAAAATAGGACCCTGGGCGTTGATTTCGTCCAATTCCGAGAATATTTCCTTACTAGGATTTCTGAAACCAAAAACAGCAGAAAACAGCAACTGGCTCTTCGGCATCTCGTTAATAGGTTAGTGCCGGAAAATGCATAAATATGACATATAATGTGTATAAAACATGTGAGTATCATCATAAAAGTAGCATGGAACATAAGAAATTATAGATACGTTTGAGACGTATCAGTCCTGTAGTGACACATTGCAAGAACTCAATAAAACATCAGCTACAGCTCTCCACGTCTAGAAAGGCTTGCTTAAAGTCCACAAGAGACAATGCAAAAAACAGAGACAGAATCTGTCAAAACAGAACAACCAGTAAAAACGAATTTTTAAGAGGTACTTCCGTTGCTCAAATCAGAAAACTCAAAACTAATGAAAGTTGCGTACATATCTGAGGATCATTCACGTAAATTGGCAGATTTTTCTGAGTTACCTACAAAAGGGCTACTCAAATTCGTGACAGATAGAAATCTGTTTCTGCGCAGAAATCCAAATCTAGTATCAACCTTCTATTAGAGACTTTACTTGGCACAACATTGCAATATAATAAAGATAAGGAGAGGTTGCTACAGTAGTAACAACTTCCAAGACACAACAAAACAGTAGCAAAATAAACACATGGGTTATCTCCCAAGAAGTGCTTTCTTTATAGCCATTAAGATGGGCTCAGCAATTTTAATGGTGCACTCGTAAGAAATAAAAGTTGAAGCAAAGGAGAGCATCAAAAAGCAAGTTCAAAACACATTTAAGTCTAACCCACTTCCTATGCATAGGAATCTTGTACACAAATAAATTCATGAAGATCAAAGTGACAAGCATTGGAAGATAAAACAAGAGTAACTTCAAAATTTTCAGCATATAGAGAGGTGTTTTAGTACCATGAAAATTTCTACAACCATATTTTCCTCTCTCATAATAATTTTCAGTAGCCTCATGAACAAACTCAACAACATAACTATCACATACAGCATGCTTTTCATGATCCACAAACATATAATTTTTATCAAGCTCAAAAATAGTGGGATTAAAACTTTCAAACCCACTTTTATCAATAATATAATAGGATGATTGATCATTCTCAAGAGATATGTGACTCCTAGATAAAGTCAAGACTTCTCCAATCCCATTTTCATTAGTAGTACAATTAATATTATCAAGTAACATAGGACCATCATCTAGAGCTTTATCATAAACATTTGCTAAGCAAAATTCTTTAGTATCATGCATTTCGACATCAGGCACAAACAAAGCATTATCATAAGATTATCATAGGTAACAGTAGCATACTTATTCTCACAGGTTTTACTCATAGGGAATATTTTAAGAGAATCCACAGGAACATAACATTCAACCTCCTTTCGTAAGCATGGAGGACAATCAAATAGTGTAAGAGATAAAGAGTTACTCTCATTAGAAGGTTGGCATGGGTAGCTAATCCATTCTTCCTCCTTTTGTTCATCACTCTCCTCTTCTTTTTCATCCAATGAGCTTTCAGGTTCATCAATCACCTCCTCTTTTTCATCCAATGAGCTTTCAGGTTCATCAATTTCTTCTTCCACAAGTTCCTGCAAATTGTGAGTGCATTCTTGTGCATTAATGAGTCTATCTTTATAATCAATGATATAAGGATTATTGTTGTCTACGCACGCTTCTTTTCCTGTAGACAGTGTTGGGCCTCCAAGAGCAGAGGTTTGTAGAACAGCAGCAAGTTTTCCCTTAAGTGGATCACCCAAGGTTTATCGAACTCAGGGAGGAAGAGGTCAAAGATATCCCTCTCAAGCAACCCTGCAATCACGATACAAGAAGTCTCTTGTGTCCCCAACACACCTAATACACTTGTCAGATGTATAGGTGCACTAGTTCGGCGAAGAGATAGTGAAATACAAGTAGTATGGATGTATATGAGTGGTAATAGCAATCTGAATAAAATATGGCAGCGAGTAAACATGCAACAGAACAGTAAATAAACGGAGATTCGATGTTTGGAAACAAGGCCTAGGGATCCTACTTTCACTAGTGGACACTCTCAACATTGCAATCATAATTGAATATAAATATAAGCACTTCATCATACTACTCTCTTATTGGATAGAGAACTCAAATTCATTGGGCAAGTGTGCAAAAGCACACCTCAAAGGCGTATTCCCAAGTACTAATAAATACCCCACACCGTCACCGTGAGCATTCATAGGAGGTACTAACACACCACAATTCATAAGGGAGTTACACACGGCGCACACACTGTCACCATTACACCGAGGTCACAGTAACCCCAAAGTTCACATAATTAAGCACTTGAATAGCATATGACATCTAGATTACAAAGCTCATCATATGGATCTCAATCATGCAAGGCAATTCATGAGATCATTGTATTGAAGTACATGAGAGAGAGATGAACCACATAGCTACCGGTAGAGCCCTCAGCCCAGGGGGTGAATTACTCCCTCCTCATCATGGAGACAGCAATGGCGGTGAAGATGGCGGTGGAGACGGCGGTGGAGATGACTCCGGGGGCGATTCCCCGTCCCGGCAGGGTGCCGGAACAGAGACTTATGTCCCCCGAATTGGAGTTTCGCGATGGTGGCGGCGCCCCTGGAGTCTTTCTGGAGTTTCGTCAATTGGTGTCGAAGCTTTAGGTCATGACGGCTTAAATAGGCGAAGAGTCGGAGTCGAAAGAGTCCCGAGGGGCCCACCCCATAGGGTGGGGTGACCACCCCTCTGCCCGCGCCGGCCTATTGTGAGGAGGCCATGGGCCTCCTCCTGGCTTGCCCTTCTGGCTCCGTGAGTCTTCCGGTGAAATAGAATTTCTGTGATTTTTCTGGATTTTTCCGAGCACTTTGGTTTTTGAGCCTTTTCTGCAATAAACAGACATAATAAACAGAAACTGGCACTGTGGCATCTTGTTAATAGGTTAGTCCAATAAATGCCATAATATGGTATAAAGTGCAAGCAAAACATGTAGGTATTGTCATAAAACAAGCATGGAACATCAGAAATTATAGATACGTTGGAGACGTATCAGCATCCCCAAGCTTAGTTCCTACTCGTCCTCGAGTAGGTAAACGATAAAAGAATAATTTCTGAAGTGACATGCTACCAACATAATCTTGATCATACTATTGTAAAGCATATGAGATGAATGCAGCGATTCAAAGCAATGGTAAAGACAATGAGTAAACAACTGAATCATATAGCAAAGACTTTTCATGAATAGTACTTTCAAGACAAGCATCAATAAGTCTTGCATAAGAGTTAACTCATAAAGCAATAAATTCAAGTAAAGGCATTTGAAACAACACAAAGGAAGATATAAGTTTCAGCAGTTGCTTTCAACTTGTAACATGTATATCTCATGGATAGTTGTCAACATAAAGTAATATAACAAGTGCAATAGGTAAACATGTAAGAATCAATGCACAGTTAACACAAGTGTTTGCTTCTAAGACAGAAAGAAGTAGGTGAACTGACTCAACATAAAGTAAAAGAAAGGTCCTTCGCAGAGGGAAGCATTGATTGCTATATTTGTGCTAGAGCTTTTATTTTGAAAACAAGAAACAATTTTGTCAACGGTAGTAATAAAGCATATGTATCATGCAAGCCTCATGCATAGTATACCAATAGTGCTCGCACCTTGTCCTAATTAGCTTGGATTTACATGGATTATCATAGCATAGCATATGTTTTAACCAAGTGTCACAATGGGGTACCTCTATGCCGCCTGTACAAAGGTCTAAGGAGAAAGCTCGCATTGGATTTCTCGCTTTCTATTATTCTCAACTTAGACATCCATACCGGGACAACATATACAACAGATAGTGGACTCCTCTTTAATGCATAAGCATTCAACAATAGATAATATTCTCATAAGAGATTGAGGTTTGTTGTCCAAACTGAAACTTCCACCATGAATCATGGCTTTAGTTAGCGGCCCAATGTTCTTCTCTAACAATATGTATACTCAAACCATTTGATCATGATAAATCACCCTTACTTCAGACAAGACGAACATGCATAGCAACTCACATGATATTCAACAAAGAAATAGTTGATGGCGTCCCCAGAAACATGGTTATCGCACAACAAGCAACTTATAAGAGATAAGACGCATAAGTACATATTCAATACCACGATAGTTTTTAAGCTATTTGTCCCATGAGCTATATATTGCAAAGATAAAGAATAGAAATTTTAAAGGTAGCACTTAAGCAATTTACTTTGGAATGGCGGAGAAATACCATGTAGTAGGTAGGTATGGAGGACACAAGTGGCATAGTGTTTGGCTCAAGGATTTTGGATGCATGAGAAGTATTCCCTCTCGATACAAGGCTTTGGCTAGCAAGGTTGTTTGAAGCAAACTCAAGTATGAACTAGTGCAGCAAGACTCACATAAAAAACATATTGCAAGCATTATAAGACTCTACACTGTCTTCCTTGTTGTTCAAACCCTCACCAGAAAATATCTAGACTTTAGAGAGACCAATCATGCAAACCAAATTTTAACAAGCTCTATGTAGTTCTTCATTAATAGGTGCAAAGTATATGATGCAAGAGCTTAAACATGAGCACAACAATTGCCAAGTATCACATTGTTCAAGACATCATACCAATTACCACATGTAGCATTTTCTGTTTCCAACCATATAACAATTAACGAAGCAGTTTCAACCTTCGCCATGAACATTAAAAGTAAAGCTAAGAACACATGTGTTCATATGAACCAGCGGAGCGTGTCTCTCTCCCACACAAGGAATGCTAGGATCCGATTTTATTCAAACACAAACAAAAATAAAACAAACAGACGCTCCAAGTAAAGTACATAAGATGTGACCGAATAAAAATATAGTTTCAAGAGAAGTGACCTGATAAATTGTTGATGAAGAAAGGGATGCCTTGGGCATCCCCAAGCTTAGATGCTTGAGTCTTCTTGAAATATGCAGGGATGAACCACGGGGCATCCCCAAGCTTGGAGCTTTCACTCTCCTTGATCATATTATATCATCCTCCTCTCCTGACCCTTGAAAACTTCCTCCACACCAAACTCAAAACAAACTCATTAGAGGGTTAGTGCATAATTAAAAATTCACATGTTCAGAGGTGACACAATCATTCTTAACACTTCTGGACATTGCACAAAGCTACTGGAGGTTAATGGAACAAAGAAATCCATCCAACACAGCAAAAGAGGCAATGTGAAATAAAAGGCAGAATCTGTCAAAACAGAACAGTCTATAAAGACGAATTTTTTAGAGGCACCAGACTTGCTCAGATGAAAATGCTCAAATTGAATGAAAGTTGCGTACATATCTGAGGATCACTCACGTAAATTGGAAGAATTTTCTGTGTTAACTACAGAGAATTCAACCCAAATTCGTGACAGCAAGAAATCTGTTTCTGCGCAGTAATCCAAATCTAGTATGAACCTTACTATCAAAGACTTTACTTGGCACAACAATGCAATAAAATAAATATATGGAGAGGTTGCTACAGTAGTAACAACTTCCAAGACTCAAATATAAAACAAAGTACTGTAGTAAAATAAACACATGGGTTATCTCCCAAGAAGTGCTTTCTTTATAGCCATTAAGATGGGCTCAGCAGTTTTAACGATGCACTCGCAAGAAATAGTATTTGAAGCAAAAGAGAGCATCAAGAGGCAAATTCAAAACAAATTTATGTCTAACCCACTTCCTATGCAAAGGAATCTTGTACACAAATGAATTCATGAAGAACAAAGTGACAAGCATACGAAGATAAAACAGGAGTAACTTCAAGATTCTCAACATAAAGAGGGGAAACTTAATATTATTAAGATGCATATAACCATATTTCCCTCTCTCATAATAACTTTCAGTAGCATCATTGATGAAATCCACAATATACCCATCACTTAAAACATTCTTATCATGGTTCATATGCATAGAAGTATCATTAATTTTGGCATAAGAAGAGTTCTTCTCACTAATAGTAATTGGAGCAAGATTATTATCAAGAATTTGAACATGTTAAACAAGTTGCATATTAAGGGAATTGTTTTTGGCAATCCAATCATAGCTATGACAAGTTTCATAAGGATAGTTATAACCTATATCATAGCATTCTTTATAATAATCATCAAAGGTCGGAGGCATAGTGTCATCATAAGAAATAGAATAATTATCTTTCACAGTATGTTCATCTGTGACCATACCATCATTATTACTAGAAGGAGATGTATCAATCATATAATGATCGGTAGCAAAAGGATTTTCAAACACCTCATCCCCAAGCTTAGAGCTTTCTATATCATTATGGGAGGAAGCATGGATAGTACTGATACTATGGCAATTATTAACATCATCATTTTCAGAATTAGTTTCCCAGAGATTTGCAATATCAAAAGTAGTATGCTCTTTCAAATCATGATCACTAATATAGGTAAAGGGCATAGGAAGATCATTGTATTCAGATTCATTATCATAATAATCATCAGGAGCAACATACTTACGGTTACCTATCGTTATCTCATACACGCGGGGATATGCTGTTACCTCTTTCTTTTTATTCCCCTTCTTATTCTTCTTCTTCTCCTCCTCCTTCTTCTTCTTCTTATTATTCTTCTCCTTCTTCTCCTCGTTCCCTTCTTTAGGAGGAAGAGGCTTGAAGGGAGGCTTCTCCACATAACCTGATTTATTCCTAGAAACAATAGAAGAAACTTGGGAGGATTCCTCCTTTTCATTAATAAGTTCAAAACACACAGCGGTCCTATCATATTTTGGCAAGGTGTCATCTTCTAAAATATTTTGTATGTAAGTATTTGTATGGCAATTATCAATGCAATAAGAAAAACACCCATGCAGGACATCATCAATATCAAGATCACTCATATGTAACAAAGAGATTTTTCTTGATAACTCTTCACACCACAAAAATAAAGTAAGTTCATCATGCTGATTAGGAGTAATTTCATCATTACAATACAAATTTGCAGCACTCATGGGGTGCGAATTATCATTGGAGGAGCATTGAAAATTAAAATGACCCACTTTATGACAAAGTTCACAAATAAAAGGATAACTAGCACAAACTTTTTTACCAAGATCATCTAGAGCCCTAGACCACTTTCTAGTTTTCTCATTCATATGGTGGATACAATATTCATCTTCGATTTGATTAATTCCACAGGGTCTATGCATTCCACAAAAATTAACATGCTTATATGAAATAGTATTTTCAGAAGTTTGGGCATGTTTATTGCAATCATTAATAACAATTTCATTTTTCATGCAAGCCTCTTTAAAAGGTTCATGATACTTATCAAAATTCTTCCTAGGCAATTGAAAATGAGAGGCAAAAGCTTTATAAAGATTTGCAGCAACTTGAGAGTCAAGACCATAAGTAGCACTCATATTTCGAAATCTATCAGTATCCATAAAAGTTTCAATGCATTCATAATCATACCTGACTCTTCACCTTTGTCGTTCTCCCATCCTTCAGCGTTCTCCTCAATCCGATCAAGAAGATCCCACCTAGCTTCAACCTCCTTGCTTGTGAAAGATCCCTCCGAACAGGCATCTAGATAGTCCTTGTGATGTCCTGAAAGCCTTGCATAAAAATTATTAACAATAACATTACGGGGGAGCTCATGAATGGGACATTTGAGCATTAGTGACTTCAATCTCCCCCATGCTTGAGAAATACTCTCTCCATCACGAGGATAAAAGTTATAAATGTAATTCCTATCAATATGCACTTCATGAGGAGGATAAAATTTAGAATAAAAGAGAGATACAATTTCCTCCCAACCAAGAGAATGACTATTCTTCAGCAATTTATACCAATGCGCCGCTTTACCAGACAGCGAAAAAGAGAATAGTTTCTGCCTCACTTCATCCATAGAGATACCTGCACACTTGAATAACCCGCATAATTCATGCAAAAACAGTAAATGATCTCCAGGATGGACAGTTCCATCCCCTTCATAGCGGTTATCCATAACACGTTCAATAATTTTCATAGGTATTTTATACGGAATACTTTCAACAGGTGGATTTAAAATATCAGAAGCATCATTAGAGTTATCGCATAAAGTATTATCAGAGCAAAATATTTCTTCCAAAACTGAGGAGCAAAAAAGATTATTTTTATATAAACTAGCTTCCCCAAGCTTAGACTTTTCCATAGCATTAGCAGTGATTGCGTTCATACTAATAACATTGCTACTAGCATGCAAATGAGGTTCCATAGGTTCTTTAATTTTCGCATCACACAATTCATGTCTTAACTTAGGAAATAGAATGAGAAGCTCATTGTTGTCCATTATGCCTAACTAGTGTAAACAAGAAACAAAAAGATGCAATTGCAGGATCTAAAGGAAATAGCTTCGAGCACTTACAATGGCGCCGGAAAATAGCTTAGTAGCCGAGATCCGGAGTGTGAGTACCTTTTACCTTTCCTCCCCGGCAACGGCGCCAGAAAATAGCTTGATGTCTACGCACGCTTCTTTTCCTGTAGACAGTGTTGGGCCTCCAAGAGCAGAGGTTTGTAGAACAGCAGCAAGTTTTCCCTTAAGTGGATCACCCAAGGTTTATCGAACTCAGGGAGGAAGAGGTCAAAGATATCCCTCTCAAGCAACCCTGCAATCACGATACAAGAAGTCTCTTGTGTCCCCAACACACCTAATACACTTGTCAGATGTATAGGTGCACTAGTTCAGCGAAGAGATAGTGAAATACAAGTAGTATGGATGTATATGAGTGGTAATAGCAATCTGAATAAAATATGACAGCGAGTAAACATGCAACAGAACAGTAAATAAACGGAGATTCGATGTTTGGAAACAAGGCCTAGGGATCCTACTTTCACTAGTGGACACTCTCAACATTGCAATCATAATTGAATATAAATATAAGCACTTCATCATACTACTCTCTTATTGGATAGAGAACTCAAATTCATTGGGCAAGTGTGCAAAAGCACACCTCAAAGGCGTATTCCCAAGTACTAATAAATACCCCACACCGTCACCGTGAGCATTCATAGGAGGTACTAACACACCACAATTCATAAGGGAGTTACACACGGCGCACACACTGTCACCATTACACCGAGGTCACAGTAACCCCAAAGTTCACATAATTAAGCACTTGAATAGCATATGACATCTAGATTACAAAGCTCATCATATGGATCTCAATCATGCAAGGCAATTCATGAGATCCTTGTATTGAAGTACATGAGAGAGAGATGAACCACATAGCTACCGGTAGAGCCCTCAGCCCAGGGGGTGAATTACTCCCTCCTCATCATGGAGACAGCAATGGCGGTGAAGATGGCGGTGGAGACGGCGGTGGAGATGACTCCGGGGGCAATTCCCCGTCCTGGCAGGGTGCCGGAACAGAGACTTATGTCCCCCGAATTGGAGTTTCGCGATGGTGGCGGCGCCCCTGGAGTCTTTCTGGAGTTTCGTCAATTGGTGTCGAAGCTTTAGGTCATGACGGCTTAAATAGGCGAAGAGTCGGAGTCGGAAGAGTACCGAGGGGCCCACCCCATAGGGTGGGGTGACCACCCCTCTGCCCGCGCCGACCTATTGTGAGGAGGCCATGGGCCTCCTCCTGGCTTGCCCTTCTGGCTCCGTGAGTCTTCCGGTGAAATAGAATTTCTGTGATTTTTCTGGATTTTTCCGAGCACTTTGGTTTTTGAGCCTTTTCTGCAATAAACAGACATAATAAACAGAAACTGGCACTGTGGCATCTTGTTAATAGGTTAGTCCAATAAATGCCATAATATGGTATAAAGTGCAAGCAAAACATGTAGGTATTGTCATAAAACAAGCATGGAACATCAGAAATTATAGATACATTGGAGACGTATCAATTATCGCTGTAACTTTCTATGCAAAAATTAAGGATAGAAGAGACATAATCTTTAAGGTCCTTACAAACAACACAAGTTTCATAATTTTTAGACATGAAGGATTCTATCTCAGAGGCCCATAAACAAAACAAATTGTTCTACCTCTTCGAACCCAAAATGAATATAGCTATTCCAATTATAGTTCTTAATTAAAACTTCCTCACTAAAGCCACATTGAAATTTAAGATGTTTAGTATCCTGTTGAGAGCAATAGTTTATATCATGGCGTTTAAGCAAGATTTTACCAATTGTATTCAATTTTTCTATCACAGCACTCATAACTTTACCCGATCTTGATTCTCTATAATTATTATATATTTCAATAAGCTCCAAATAGGTTGTAGGTTCTCTCATAGCAACAGTTTTTAATTTTTTGGTTTTTCAAATTTTTATGGATTTTTGGGTATATAAGAAAAGTAAAACAAGACAAAAAGAAACTAGACAAAAGTAAACTAAGCAAAATAATACTAGACAGAAATAAACTAAGCATAAATAAACTAGGAAAAAGTAAACTAAGTAAAACAAAATAAAATAAAATAAAAACAGAGAGAGAGGTAGAGTGTACTCCCCAGGTGAACTTAGAGCATCTCCAGTCGCGTCCCCCAAAGCGTCCCCCAAACCGCGCCGGATTGAGCATTTGGGGGACGTGTTTCGTTCGTGCCGCCTTTGGGGGACGTCGCTCCCCAGCCGCGTCCCCCAAACGCCGCCCCCAAACATTTAAAATACTTTTTTTGGCTTTTTTATTTCAATTTCCACAAACTAATACATAATTTGAAACGTGGTTTACACGAAAACACAGTTTGGAACGTGGTTTTCCACAAACTAATACATAGTTTGAACCGTCGTGGACACAAATATAAAATTTTGCAAAGAAACTAAACCTAACTAGGCCGTGCATCGAAGGTTTCGTGTGTTCGCTGCTAAGAAAGAACACTCGAGGGCACACCCAGTCACCTAAACTGGAAAATCCAGCGGGAGGATGGTGCCCTTGTTGGTTCTACCGATGAGGCGAACATCCAGAAACCTCCGTGCACGTGTTCGCTGCGAAGAAAGAACACTCAGTCGTCCTCCTCGTCGGTGCTGTCGCCGTGGTAGTCCCGACGGCACCGCGTCTCGTCGAAGACCTTGACGCTCATGTCCCTATCGCCGAAGTAGGAGAACTGGAGGATGAAGCCGGCTTGGAGGCCGTGGTGCCACGCGAACTTCTCCCAGCCGATGTTGAGGTACATCTTGCTGCGCGCGTCGTAGATCACGTCGACGATCCACCGGTAGTAGCCGCACGCAGCCTCCCGCAGATGCATCGTGCGCGGGCGATCGTCGCCGGCGACGTAGTCGGCGAAGGAGTCTGGCAGCCTCTGGATGCCGTGCGGGTCGCCCTTGAGGACGAGGACGAACTCGAACTGGCTGGCCGGCTCCACGTCCATCTCCGACGATGATGAAGCCGGTGGCGTGGAGGGCGACGGCGAGTGTTCAGCTCTGCCGCGGCCGCGACCGCGACCACGACCACGACCACGACCGCGAGGTCGGCCTCCGCCTCTACCGGACATAGCGTCGAGTCTTGTTGAGATGGTGGCGGCTAGGGTTTGAGAGAGAGGCGCTAGGGTTTGTGTGTGAGAGGGACGATGAGATGCGGCCCTTTTATAGGCCGGAGGGAGGCGGGGAGCGGTGGCGCGCATTAACGCCGGCACGCAGAGCTAGGCACGACGGGACGCGTCGCTGCGTCGCTGCGGGAGCTGCACCGTCGCTGCGTCGCTGCGGGAACCGCACCGCCAATAACTTTCATCGCGAGGTAGGCGACGGTTAGGTTAAAAATTTATTGTGCCGCTGACGAGTCGGCCCCGCCACTCCCCGCCTCGCTTTTCGTTGTGTCCGGCGTCCCCGGTGCGTCCCCTGTGGGACGGGGACGGGCTCGGGGCGCCGGACACCGAATGGGGGCGCGCCGGACAAAAAAGGGCTTTGGGGGACGCGGCTGGAACGCTTTTTTTGTCCGGCGCGCCCCAAATCCCTTTGGGGGACGCTTTGGGGGACGCGGCTGGAGATGCTCTTATGAGTAGAGCTATGCCTCCCCGGCAACGGCGCCGGAAAATAGTCTTGATAACCCACAAGTATAGGGGATCGCAACAGTCTTCGAGGGAAGTAAAACCCAAATTTATTGATTCGACACAAGGGGAGGTAAAGAATACTTATAATCCTTAACAACTGAGTTGTCAATTCAGCTGCACCTGGAAAAGCACTAGTAACAGGGGTGATGTGAAAGCAGCAGTAATATGAGAGCAGTAGTAACAGTAACACAGCAGCAGTAATAGTAACACAGAGGTAATGGCACCAGAAAATAGTTGATACTACTTCCAATGACATGTAAAACGAGTATATGATGATGAAAGATGGACCGGGGTTCCCAGCTATCTTCACTACTGGTAACTCTCCAATAAAAAGTGTTGGGTGAACAAATTACAGTTAGGCAATTGATAGGATTGAAATAGCATTAAGACAGAACATCAAGATTATTAATTATGTAGGGCATGTTTTCCATATATAGTTATACGTGCTCGTAATGAGAAACTTGCATAACATCTTTTGTCCTACCAGCCGGTGGCAGCCGGGCCTCAAGGGAATCTACTGGCTATTAAGGTACTCCTTTTAATAGAGCACCGGAGCAAAGCATTAACACTTGGTGAAAACATGTGATCCTCATACCTACGCCTTCCCCTCCAGTTATCCCAGTTGCTGTCACTCTGGGGCCTCGGGTTCCGGACATAGACATGTGCAAACAACTTGTAGATACAATCTAAGTAATAAGTATAGAGCTTAAATCTAAGATCATGCCACTCGGGCCCTAGTTACAAGAATTAAACACAACAAGATTGCAGCAACAATAACTTCATAAACTTATATAGATAGACCGATCATAATGTAACAATTCATCGGATCCCAACAAACACAACACCGATTACATCAGATGAATCTCAATCATGTAAGGCAGCTCATGAGATCATTGTATTGAAGTACATGTGAGAGAGAGTACCAACTAGCTACAGCTAGAACCCGTAGTCCATGGGGGAACTACTCACGGAGCATGATGGAGGCGGTGGCGTTGATGGAGATGGCTTCTGGGGGCACTTCCCCATCCCGGCAGGGTGCCGGAACAGAGACTTCTGTCCCCCGAATTGGAGTTTCGCGATGGCGGCGGCGCCCCTGGAGTCTTTCTGGAGTTTCGTCAATCCGTATCGCGTTTTTAGGTCGAAAGGGCTTATATAGGCGAAGAGGCAGCGCAGGAGGGGCACCAGGGCGCCCTCCCCATAGGCCGACGCGGCCAGGGGCCCACCCGCGTGGCCCTATGGTCTGGGGGCCCTGGGCCTCCTCTCCGGGTCCCCTTCGGTGTTCTGGTCCGTCTCGGTGAATTAAGATATTTGGTCTTCGTTTCGTCGAATTCTGAGAATATTGCCCGAACAGCCTTTCTGGAACCAAAAACAGCAGAAAACAGGAACTGACACTTCGGCATCTCGTTAATAGGTTAGTTCCGGAAAACGCATAAAAACATTATAAAGTGTGAGCAAAACATGTAGGAATTGTCATAAAACAAGCATGGAACATCAGAAATTATAGATACATTGGAGACGTATCACCGCACTACACTCCTTCACCAACAACCTTCACGTGGCCTTCATCTCCTACTGGTTCGATAAACCTTGGTTTCTTACTGAGGGAAAACTTGCTGTTGTACTCATCATACCTTCCTTTTGGGGTTCCCAACGGACAAGTGATTTACCGTCACAAGGAAGCTACTTTCTGGTGCCGTTGCAATCCAACTCCCACGTCAACAGTATTGAAGTTGATAGAGCTAAAGTTGAAGCAATTGAGAAGATGCCCTATCCTAGGGATGTTAAAGGTATTCGTAGTATTCTTGGTCATGCTGGTTTTTATATGAGATTTATTAAAGATTTCTCTAAAATTTCAAAGCCTCTTACTAATCTTCTTCAAAAAGATGTACCTTTTGTTTTTGATGATGATTGTAAGGAAGCTTTTGAAACTCTAAAGAAAGCCTTAACAACTGCTCCTGTAGTTGAACCTCCTGATTGCAATTTACCTTTTGAAATTATGTGTGATGCTAGTGATTTTGCTGTAGGTGTTGTTCTTGGACAGCGAGTATATAAAAAGTTGAATGTTATTCATTATGCTAGTAAAACTCTTGATGCTGCTCAAAGAAATTATGCTACAACTGAAAAGGAGTTATTAGCTGTAGTTTTTGCTTATGAGAAGTTTAGACCTTATATTGCTGATTCAAAAGTCACAATTCATACTGATCATGCTGCAATTAGGTACCTTATGGAAAAGAAAGATGCTCAGCCAAGGCTTATTAGATGGGTGCTCCTTTTGCAAGAATTTGATTTACATATCGTAGATAGGAAAGGTGCTGATAATCCTGTTGCTGATAATTTGTCTAGATTGGAAAATATTGCTTATGATCCTGTTCCTTTTAATGATAGTTTTTCCAAATGAACAATTGGCTGCAATAAAGTTGAGCTCGCGAGATAGTCCTTGGTATGCTGATTATGCTAACTTTATTGTTTCCAAGTACTTGCCTCCAACCTTTTCAGCTCAGCAAAGGAGGAAATTCTTTTATGACTTGAGGCATTATTTTTGGGATGACCCCCACTAATATAAAGGAGTGGATGGTATTATGCAAAGATGTGTCCCCGAATATGAACAACAAGAGATATTGAGTAAGTGTCATGGTAGTGTTTATGGAGGACATCACGCCGGAGATAGAACCGCGCAAAAGGTTCTACAGTCAGGTTTTTATTGGCCAACTCTCTTCAAAGATGCAAGGAAGTTTATTTTATCTTGTGATGAATGTCAAAGGGTTGGTAATATCTTCAGACGCAATGAAATGCCTATGAATTATACTCTTGTTATTGAACCATTCGATTGTTGGGGATTCGACTTCATGGGTCCTTTCCCTTCTTCAGAAGGTAACACTCATATACTTGTTGTTGTTGATTATGTTACTAAATGGGTGGAAGCCATACCCACAAAAAGTGCTGATGGTGAGACCTCTTTAAAAATGCTTTTAGATGTTATTTTTCCTAGGTTTGGAGTACCTAGATATCTTATGACTGATGGAGGTTCTCATTTTATTCATGGTGGTTTTAGAAAAACTCTTGCTAAATATGGTATTAATCATAGAATTGCTTTAGCTTATCATCCTCAAACTAGTGGGCAAGTAGAATTATCAAATAGAGAAATTAAATCTATCTTGCAAAAGGCTGTTAATAAATCTAGGAAAAACTGGGCTAGTAAGTTGAAGGAAGCGTTGTGGGCTTACAAAACTGCTTATAAAAATCCAATGGGTATGTCTCCTTATAAAATGGTTTATGGAAAAGCTTGTCATTTACCTTTAGAACTAGAGCACAAAGCTTATTGGGCTGTAAGAGAACTTAATAAAGATTTTAAACTTGCCGGTAAGAAAAGGTTGCTACAATTGAGTTCTCTAGATGAGTGGAGAAGTGAAGCTTATGAAAATGCTCGACTTTTTAAGGAGAAAGTTAAGAAATGGCATGATAGAAGAATTATTAAAAGAGAATTTAATATTGGAGATAAATTCCTATTGTATCGGTCTCGTCTCAGATTTTTTGCAGGAAAATTACTCTCAAAATGGGAAGGACCATATGTCATTGTGGAGGTGTATCGTTCAGGGGCAATAAAAATTGCTTCGCTGAAAGATGATGCCACACAAGTGGTGAATGGACAAAGACTCAAACATTATATTTCTGGAGATTCTTAAAATGAAGATGTTGATGTTATTCGAGTGGTGACTCTGGAAACTTTCATCAAAGATCAAATTGATAGTTCTGCAGAGTTCGACTTCGAATAGGTAATAGTTTTGGTAGTAAAAAGTCCGCGTTTAACTTTCCGAACAATATTTTTGCTATTTTTAGAAAATATGAAAATTTCCGAGATCAAATCGGAGTGGAGGAGGCGCACGAGGGCGCGTCCCCACGTGGTGGCGCGGGCCCCACCATGGCCGCGCCGCCATATGGGGACGGGTCCTCCGAGTCCCTCTCCCACTCGAGTTCGACATGGTACTTTCCTTTTGTCGTGAATTTTTTTGCTATATAATCCCCTGGACCCCCCGAGGTCCGTATATCGTCTTCTCGTCATGTTTTGTTTCGAGCTGTTTTCTGCCAGATATTGTTTTCAGATCTTGAGCCACCATGTCTTCATCGGGAACTCCGAAGGACAGCTTCCTTGAGAACGTCGTCAACCCGTACATGAACGAGCTAAAGATGCATCCCAAGGAATCGATGCTCGTAGATGGAGAGTTGCAGATAGAAGACGTTCGGGGTCCTAAAGGAGAAGGAAGTTTGGAGGACAGGATGGAGAAACTAGAACAAGAGGTCTTCACCTACAAGAAGGTGGCTGAACGTGAAGTGGACATCTTCCACAAGATTGTGTCTGAACTTATTGATGAACACAAGAAGGAGACTACAAAGCTGTGGGACGATATCCTCTCGCTTCACAACACTACCAACAAACTCCAAGCGCAACTTTATGATGTTCAGAATCAAAACTGTGAGTATGAAAACAGGTTTAAACACATAAGCTATGCTGCCAGTTTCAGGATTCTTGAGACCAAGACGTCGTTTGTTGATGGAGAGCCTCTTCCTTGGAAGTCTGATGACGGGAAAAATTTACCACCATCACCAAAGGAGTAATTCATCATTGGTATTAGCACTCCCTTGGCTTGTTCCAAGCTTTGGGGGAGTGCCGCGGTATCACATCATCACTATCTTTTACCTTTTTACTGTCAAGTAGTGTCATATCATGAGTAGGGAAGTTATCATATAAGATGGTTTGCAGTGTGGAAGTATACCACTTTTAGTTGGTTATCTATGTATCCCTTGGTGTGAGTTATCGTTATGGAATATTAATGAGAAGTTTTATCATTTACATTTTGCACACCTTATTTTAGTTTGCAATTTCTGTTATATGATTCATCTTGTTGTTAGTATTGATATCACTTTGGGAGCATCAAGTAAATCTATTTGGTTTTGGCAAACTTAGCATTGGTCAACAGCAACAATACTTTGAGGCTTAAGTAGAAAAGAGGGAAGTACATGTAGACATATTATTTTATTATCTTTCTTTCTTGTTAGCTAATGAGCTTAGTATTCTGAAGTTAAATTTTTTTGTGCTTACAAGGAAGATGCATGATTGTTTCTATCACATGTATATTTGTTTGTTTCCCTCAACTCTTATGCTTGCTAACCAACCTTGCTAGCCAAAGACCTGTACTGAGAGGGAATGCTTCTCGTGCATCCAAAACCTTAAACCAAACCCATGCCATTTGTGTCCACCATAACTACCTATTATGTGGTATTTTGCGCCACTCCAAGTAAATATTTCATGTGCTACCTTTAAACAATTCAAAATTTATTATCTCTTATTTGTGTCAATGTTTTATAGCTCATGAGGAAGTATGTGGTGTTTTATCTTTCAATCTTGTTGGACAGACTTTAACCAATGGACTAGTGGCATATACATCCGCTTATCCAATAATTTTGCAAAAAGAGCTAGCAACGGGGTGCCCAGCCCCAATTAATAACTTTCATTAATAATTCTCTTCACATGTTTTGCCCTGAAGCAACTTAATTTTGCAATAGACACTCCTCCATGGTATGTGAAATGTTGGAAGGCACCCGAGGATTCGGTTAGCCATGGCTTGTGAAAGCAAAAGGTTGGGAGGAGTGTCATCTATAAATAAAACTAAAATACATGTGTAAACAAAAGAGAAGAGGGATGATCTACCTTGCTGGTAGAGATAACATCCTTCATGGGAGCCGCTCTTTGAAAGTCTGTTTGACAAGGGGGTTAGAGTGCCCACTATCATTCGTTGACAACAACAAACGCCTCTCAAAACTTTATTTTTATGCTCTCTATATGATTTCAAAACTTGAAAAGCTATAGCACATGATTTAATCCCTGCTTCCCTCTGCGAAGGGCCTATCTTTTACTTTTATGTTGAGTCAGTAAACCTATTTCCCTCTATCTCAAGCAAGCAATTGAGTTGTTGTGATCCAACCATTTATATTGTGATCTATTTAATTATGTCTTTTATTCTTCCTTGTTTAGTACACATTTTATCTGAATGAATATGACTTTGAAGGTTATCAATGATTATGAGGAGATTGTTATGATTGAGCATGTAAGTTCTGCCATATAAGCTCTTATATAAAAGCTCTGCTCGAAAGATAAGTACAATATGTTAATTGTTCTTTGACCAAGAACGAAGTTTGCCATCACCAATTATGATTTCCTATGCACCTTTATTTGTGATTTCCCTTTACTTGTTTCAAGTTGAGTTATATGAGGAAGTTGTTTACTAGAATGTCTTGTGTGATTTAATAAATGTGATGCTTCTTGTCCGTATTTTATTTATCGACTCTTCACTCCATAAACATGTGGTCTTGTTTACTGAGTTCAGTTTCGCTTGGGGACAAGCGAGGTCTAAGCTTGGGGGGAGTTGATACGTCCATTTTGCATCACTATTTTATATCATAATTCACTGTTATTCATTGATATATTTCATATTTAGAGATGATACTTACGTTATTTCACCTATTTTGCATGTTTCATGATTATTGGAGAATTACTCACCGGAGTCAGAATTCTGCTGGAAAAAGCACCATCAGGATACAATATTTCTGAAGATCAACAATTGACGGAAAATATACCGAAGCTCCTATTTTTCCAGATGACGGAGCCAGCCAAAAGGGGAGGCCGAGAAGGGCCGCCATGGGCCCTCCCCATGGGCCGGCGCGGCCACCAATGTCGGCGTGCCGCCACGTGGGGAGGGGGCCCACGACCCCCTCGGCCATTGCCCTTCCGCGTACTTCATCTCCCAGAAACCCTAAGGTGCAGAGGATCATCGAGGATAGTCACCGCCGCCTCCTCGAGGCGGAAAACACCAGAGAGAAAAGAGCTCCCCGGCATGCAGAAATCTGCCGGGGAAATTCCTTCCCGGAGGGGGGAAATCGTCGCCATCGTCACCGTCATCGAGCTGGACTTCATTGGGATCATCATCATCACCATCTCCACCACCGACACCGTCATCTCCACCGCTGCACCTCGTCTCCGCTGTAACATCTAGGGTTGAATCTTGAGTATTTCATAGGGGAAACTCTCCCGGTGTTGATTACTCCTTGTTATTGATGCTATTGGGTGAAACCGTTGAATCAAGGTTTATGTTCAGATTGTTATCCATCATCATATCACCTCTGATCATGTTCCATATGATGTTTTGTGAGTAGTTCGTTTAGTTCTTGAGGACATGGGTGAAGTCTAAATGTTAGTAGTGAACTATGTTGAGTAATATTTAATGGTTTGATATTTAAGTTGTGGTGTTATTCTTCTAGTGGTGTCATGTGAACGTCGACTACATGACACTTCACCTTTATGGGCCTAGGGGAATGCATCTTGTATTCGTTCGCTAATTGTGGGGTTGCCGGAGTGACAGCAACCTGAACCCCCGTTGGTATATCGATGCATGAGGGATAGCAGGATCTCAGAGTTTAAGGCTGTGGTTAGATTTATCTTAATTACTTTCTTGTATTTGCGGATGCTTGCAAGGGGTTTAATCAAAAGTATGTATTAGTCCTAGGAAGGGCGGTGCATTAGCATAGGTTCACCCACACAACACTTATCAAAACAATGAAGATTAATCAACTATATGAAGCGAAAGCACTAGACTAAATTCCCGTGTCTCCTCAAGAACGTTTGGTCATCATAAGTAAACAAACCGGCTTGTCCTTTGTGCTAAAAGGATTGGGCCACTTACTGCAATTATTATTCTCGCATTTTACTTACTTGTATTTTATTTATCTGCTATATAAAAACCTCCTGAAAACTTGTTTATGAGCATTTACAGTGAATCCTTCATCGAAACTACTTGCCAACACCTTCTGCTCCTCGTGGGTCATCACTCTTATTTATCGAAAGTACTACGATACACCCCCTATACTTGTGGGTCATCACACACCAATCTGGAATTTTCTCATAGCGAACACGGAATATATCCCTTTTCCCTCCACGAGAAATTGATACTGCTCGTTTCAGATGTTCACACACATCAACTTTAACTCTGACCCTGCAGTAGTTCCCCTAGTAATCCATAGAGTCAGGCTTTGCAGTCTCGAATGATCCCACTCGCCGAGCCAGGTTCTCAGCCAAGGGCCTATATCCCTACGGAAGATCATGAATTTGTGCCCAGACAACAATCTTAACTAGGCCAATGGTGTTAGGTTTCGTGAATCCATCATAGGGTTCAATGCATGCCGGTGAGTTTCTGAAGTTCCAGGGGCCTCCTTGCATCACCTTCTCCCAATCGCCTAAGCAAAAGAAGTGCAAGATGTATAGATTGGCCTCAATAGTTCTGAATTTGACATCTTGAGCCAAGCTCCACGCTGATCTCATGTTGGAGAAGAACCATCCTTGGCTATACGGAGCATCCGTATGAACTCTAGCCACCGTTAACCAGCGTGGCGCTTCCTCCACCAATGGCCCTTCCTCTTCATAGATCACGTCGTCAAGATCCTCTTCGCCAATGCCTAACTCTTTGATACGTCTCCGACGTATCGATAATTTCTTATGTTCCATGCCACATTATTGATGATATCTACATGTTTTATGCATACTTTATGTCATATTTATGCGTTTTCCGGAACTAACCTATTGACGAGATGCCGAAGGGACAGTTGCTGTTTTCTGCTATTTTTGGTTTCAGAAATCCTAGTAAGGAAATATTCTCGGAATCGGACGAAATCAACACCGAAGATCTTAGATTTCCCGGAAGCTTCCAGAGCACCGAAGAAGGGCCAGAGGGGAGCCAGGGGGACCCACCCCACAGGGCGGCGCGGCCAAGGGGGGGCGCGCCCCCTAGTGTGTGGGCCCCCTGTGGCCCCTCCGACTCCGCCTCTTCGCCTATTTAGTCGTCCCTGACCTAAAACCTCGACCCCGTTCGACGAAACCAGAGAAAACCATCCAGAGCCGCCGCCATCGCGAAACTCCAATTCGGGGGACAGAAGTCTCTGTTCCGGCACGCCGCCGGGACGGGGAATTGCCCCCGGAGTCATCTCCACCGCCATCTCCACCGCCATCTTCACCGCCATCGTTGTCTCCATGATGAGGAGGGAGTAATTCACCCCCGGGGCTGAGGGCTCCGCTGTAGCTATGTGGTTCATCTCTCTCTTTGTGATCAAGTTGAATATCATCTATGTGCTACTCTAGTGATGTTATTAAAGTAGTCTATTCCTCCTCCACGGTGTAATGGTGACAGTGTGTGCATCGTGTAGTACTTGGCGTGGATTATGATTGTGATCTCTTGTAGATTATGAAGTTAACTATTGCTATGATAGTATTGATGTGATCTATGCCTCCTTCATAGTGTGATGGTGACAGTGTGCATGCTATGTTAGTTCTTGGTGTAATTGTGTTGATCTATCTTGCACTCTAAGGTTATTTAAATATGAATATCGAATATTGTGGAGCTTGCTAACTCCGGCATTGAGGGTTCGTGTAATCCTACACAATTATTGGTGTTCATCATCCAACAAGAGGGTGTAGAGTAGTCCTATTATGTGATCATTGTTGAGAGTGTCCACTAGTGAAAGCAGGATCCCTAGGCCTTGCTTCCAAGCATCGAATCTCTGTTTGTTTACTGTTTTGTTGCATGTTTACTCGCTGCCATATTTTATTCAGATTGCTATTACCACTCATACTCATCCATATTACTTGCATCTCACTATCTCTTCGCCGAACTAGTGCACCTATACATCTGACAAGTGTATTAGGTGTGTTGGGGACACAAGAGACTTCTTGCATTGTGATCGCAGGGTTGCTTGAGAGGGATATCTTTGACCTCTTCCTCCCTGAGATCGATAAACCTTGGGTGATCCACTTAAGGGAAACTTGCTGCTCTTCTACAAACCTCTGCTCTTGGAGGCCCAACACTGTCTACAAGAATAGAAGCTCCCGTAGACATCAAGCACTTTTCTGGCGCCGTTGCCGGGGAGGAAAGGTAAAAGGCACTCACACGCGGGTTCCAGTTAACAGTACTTTTCTGGCGCCATTGTGTGTGTGCTCGAAGCTATTTCCTTTAGATCCTGCAATTGCATCTTTTTATTTCTTGTTTTACACTAGTTTGGCATAATGGACAACAATGAGCTTCTTATTCTATTTCCTAAGTTAAGACATGAATTGTGTGATGCGAAAATTAAAGAACCTATGGAACCTCATTTGCATGCTAGTAGCAATGTTATTGGTATGAACGCAATCACTGCTAATGCTATGGATAAGTCTAAGCTTGGGGAAGCTAGTTTATATAAAAATAATCTTTTTTGCTCCTCAGCTTTGGAAGAAATATTTTGCTCTGATATTACTTTATCTCCCATATGCGATAACTCTAATGATGCTTCTGATATTTTAAATCCACCTGCTGAAACTATTCCGTATAAAATACCTATGAAAATTATTGAACGTGTTATTGATAACCGCTATAAAGGGGATGGAACTGTCCATCCTGGAGATCATTTACTGTTTTTGCATGAATTATGCGGGTTATTCAAGTGTGCAGGTATCTCTATGGATGAAGTGAGGAAGAAGCTATTCTCTTTTTCGCTGTCTGGTAAAGCGGCGCATTGGTATAAATTGTTGAAGAATAGTCATTCTCTTGGTTGGGAGGAAATTGTACCTCTCTTTTATTCTAAATTTTATCCTCCTCATGAAGTGCATATTGATAGGAATTACATTTATAACTTTTATCCTCGTGATGGAGAGAGTATTTCTCAAGCGTGGGGGAGATTGAAGTCACTAATGCTCAAATGTCCCATTCATGAGCTCCCCTGTAATGTTATTGTTAACAATTTTTATGCGAGGCTTTCAGGACAACACAAGGACTATCTGGATGCCTATTCGGAGGGATCTTTCACAAGCAAGGAGGTTGAAGCTAGGTGGGATCTTCTTGATCGGATTGAGGAGAACGCTGAAGGATGGGAGAACAACAAAGGTGAAGAGTCAGGTATAAATTATGATTATGAATGCATTGAAGCTTTTATGGATACTGATAAATTTCGAAATATGAGTGCTACTTATGGTCTTGACTCTCAAGTTGCTGGAAATCTTTATAAAGCCTTTGCTTCTCATTTTGAATTGCCTAAAAAGAATTTTGATAAGTATCATGAACCTTTTAAAGAGGCTTGCATGAAGAATGAAATTGTTGTTAATGATTGCAATAAGCATGCTCAAACTCCTAAGAATGTTATTTCCTATAAGCATGTTAATTTTTGTGGAATGCATAGACCTTGTGGAATTAACCAAATCAAAGATGAATATTGCATCCATCATATTAATGAAAAAACTAGAAAGTGGTTTAGGGCTCTAGATGATCTTGGTAAAAAAGTGTGTGCCCTCTATCCTTTTATTTGTGAACTTTGCCATGGAGTGGGTCATTTTAATTTTCAATGCTCCTCCAATGATAATTCGCACCCCATGAGTGCTGCAAATTTGTATTGTAATGATGAAATTACTCCTAATCAGCATGATGAACTTACTTTATTTTTGTGGTGTGAAGAGTTATCAAGAAAAATCTCTTTGTTACATATGAGTGATCTTGATATTGATGATGTCTTGCATGGGTGTTTTTCTTATTGCATTGATAATTGCCATACAAATACTTACATACAAAATATTTTAGAAGATGACACCTTGCCAAAATATGATAGGACCGCTGTGTGTTTTGAACTTATTAATGAAAAGGAGGAATCCTCCCAAGTTTCTTCTATTGTTTCTGGGAATAAATCAGGTTATGTGGAGAAGCCTCCCTTCAAGCCTCTTCCTCCTAAAGAAGGGAACGAGGAGAAGAAGGAGAAGAAGAAGAAGAAGAAGAAGAAGAAGAAGAAGAAGAAGAAGGAGGAGAAGAAGAAGAAGAAGAAGAAGAAGAAGAAGAAGAAGGGGAATAAAAAGAAAGAGGTAACAACATATCCCCGCGTGTATGAGATAACGATAGGTAACCGTAAGTATGTTGCTCCTGATGATTATTATGATAATGAATCTGAATACAATGATCTTCCTATGCCCTTTACATACATTAGTGATCACGATTTGAATGAGCACACTACTTTTGATATTGCAAATCTCTGGGAAACTAATTCTGAAAATGATGATGATAATAATTACCATAGTATCAGTGCTATTCATTCTTCCTCCCATGATGATATAGAAAGCTCTAAGCTTGGGGAAGAGGTGTTTGAAAATCCTTTTGCTACTGATCATTATGTGTTTGATACATCTCCTTCTAATAACAATGATGGTATGGTCATAGATAAACCGACTGTGAAAGATAACTATTCTATTTCTTATAATGACAATGTGCCTCCGACCTTTGATGATTATTATAAAGAATGCTATGATATAGGTTATAACTATCCTTATGAAACTTGTCATAGTCATGATTGGATTACCAAAAACAATTCCCTTAATATGCAACTTGTTTACCATGTTCAAATTCTTGCTAATAATCTTGCTCCAATTACTGTTAATGAGAAGAACTCTTCTTATGCCAAAATTAATGATACTTCTATGCATATGAACCATGATAAGAATGTTTTAAGTGATGGGTATATTGTGGATTTCATCAATGATGCTACTGAAAGTTATTACGAGAGAGGGAAACATGTTTATATGCATCTTAATAATATTAAGTTTCCCCTCTTTATGTTGAGAATCTTGAAGTTACTCGTGTTTTATCCTCTTATGCTTGTCACTTTGTTCTTCATGAATTCATTTGTGTACAACATTACTTTGCATAGGAAGCGGGTTAGACTTAAATGTGTTTTGAATTTGCTTCTTGATGCTCTCTTTTGCTTCAAATTCTATTTCTTGCGAGTGCATCATTAAAACTGTTGAACCCATCTTAATGGCTATAAAGAAAGACCTTCTTGGGAGATAACCCATGTGTTTATTTTTCTACAGTAATTTTGTTTTATACTTGTGTCTTGGAAGTTGTTACTACTGTAGCAACCTCTCCTTATCTTTATTTTATTACATTGTTGTGCCAAGTAAAGTCTTTGATAGTAAGGTTCATACTAGATTTGGATTACTGCGCAGAAACAGATTTCTTTGCTGACACGAATCTGGGCCTAATTCTCTGTAGGTAACTCAGAAAACTATGCCAATTTACGTGAGTGATCCTCAGATATGTACACAACTTTCATTTAATTTGAGCATTTTCATTTGAGCAAGTCTGGTGCCTCAATAAAATTCGTCTTTACGGACTGTTCTGTTTTGACAGATTCTGCCTTTTATTTCGCATTGCCTCTTTTGCTGTGTTGGATGGATTCCTTTGTTCCATTAACCTCCAGTAGATTTAGGCAATGTCCAGAAGTGTTAAGAATGATTGTGTCACCTCTGAACATGTGAATTTTTGATTATGCACTAACCCTCTAATGAGTTGCTTTGAGTTTGGTGCGGAGGAAGTTTTCAAGGGTCAAGAGAGGAGGATGATATACTACGATCAAGGAGAGTGAAAGCTCTAAGCTTGGGGATGCCCCGGAGGTTCATCCCTGCATATTTCAAGAAGACTCAAGCATCTAAGCTTGGGGATGCCCAAGGCATCCCCTTCTTCATCGACAAAATTATCAGGTTCCTTCTCTTGAAACTATATTTTTATTCGGTCACATCTTATGTACTTTACTTGGAGCGTCTGTGTGTTTTTGTTTTTTATTTTGTTTAAATAAATGCTTGTGTGGGAGAGAGACACGCCCCGCTGGTTCATATGAACACATGTGTTCTTAGCTTTTAATTTTCATGGCGAAGGTTGAAACTGCTTCGTTAATTGTTATATGGTTGGAAACGGGAAATGCTACATGTAGTAATTGGTAAAATGTCTTGGATAATTTGATACTTGGCAATTGTTGTGCTCATGTTTAAGCTCTTGCATCATATACTTTGCGCCTATTAGTGAAGAAATACATAGAGCTTGCTAAAATTTGGTTTGCATAATTGGTCTCTCTAAGGTCTAGATAACTTCTAGTAAGAGTTTGAACAACAAGGAAGACGGTGTAGAGTCTTATAATGTTTACAATATGTCTTTTATGTAAGTTTTGTTGTACCGCTTCATCCTTGTGTTTGTTTCAAATAACCTTGCTAGCCTAAACCTTGTATCGAGAGGGAATACTTCTCATGCATCCAAAATCCTTGAGGCAACCACTATGCCATTTGTGTCCACCATACCTACCTACTACATGGTATTTCTCCGCCATTCCAAAGTAAATTGCTTGAGTGCTACCTTTAAATTTCAATCCTCTACCTTTGCAATATATAGCTCATGGGACAAATAGCTTAAAAACTATTGTGGTATTGAATATGTACTTATGCATCTTATCTCTTATAAGTTGCTTGTTGAGCGATAACCATGTTCCCGGGGACGCCATCAACTATTTCTTTGTTGAATATCATGTGAGTTGCTATGCATGTTCGTCTTGTCTGAAGTAAGAGTGATTTATCATGATCAAATGGTTTGAGTATGCATATTGTTAGAGAAGAACATTGGGCCGCCAACTAAAGCCATGATCCATGGTGGAAGTTTCAGTTTGGACAACAAACCTCAATCTCTTATGAGAATATTATCTGTTGTTGAATGCTTATGCATTAAAGAGGAGTCCATTATCTGTTGTCTATGTTGTCCCGGTATGGATGTCTAAGTTGAGAATAATCAAAAGCAAGAAATCCAATGCGAGCTTTCTCCTTAGACCTTTGTACAGGCGGCATAGAGGTACCCCTTTGCGACACTTGGTTGAAACATGTGCTATGCTATGATAATCCATGTAAATCCAAGCTAATTAGGACAAGGTGCGGGCACTATTGGTATACTATGCATGAGGCTTGCAACTTGTAGGATATAATTTACATAACTCATATGCTTTATTACTACCGTTGACAAAATTGTTTCTTGTTTTCAAAAACCAAAGCTCTAGCACAAATATAGCAATCGATGATTTCCTCTTTGAAGGGCCTTTCTTTTACTTTTATGTTGAGTCAGTTCACCTATCTCTCACCACCTCAAGAAGCAAACACTTGTGTGAACTGTGCATTGATTCCTACATACTTGCATATTGCACTTGTTATATTACTTTAAATTGACAATATCCATGAGATATACATGTTACAAGTTGAAAGCAACCGCTGAAACTTCATCTTCTTTTGTGTTGCTTCAATACCTTTACTTTAAATTATTGCTTTATGAGTTAACTCTTATGCAAGACTTATTGATGCTTGTCTTGAAGTACTATTCATGAAAAGTCTTTGCTTTATGATTCAATTGTTTACTCATGTCATTTACATTGTTTTGATCGCTGCATTCATTACATATGCTTACAATAGTATGATCAAGGTTATGATGGCATGTCACTCCAGAAATTATCTTTGTTATCGTTTACCTGCTCGGGACGAGCAGAAACTAAGCTTGGGGATGCTGATACATCTCCGACGTATCGATAATTTCTTATGTTCCATGCCACATTATTGATGATATCTACATGTTTTATGCATACTTTATGTCATATTTATGCGTTTTCCGGAACTAACCTATTGACGAGATGCCGAAGGGCCAGTTCTTTTCTTTCATTGTTTTTGGTTTCAGAAATCCTAGTAAGGAAATATTCTCGGAATCGGACGAAATCAACACCGAAGATCTTAGAATTCCCGGAAGCTTCCAGAGCACCGAAGAAGGGCCAGAGGGGAGCCAGGGGGCCCCACCCCACAGGGCGGCGCGGCCAAGGGGGGGCGCGCCCCCCTAGTGTGTGGGCCCCCTGTGGCCCCGCCGACTCCGCCTCTTCGCCTATTTAGTCGTCCCTGACCTAAAACCTCGACCCCGTTCGACGAAACCAGAGAAAACCATCCAGAGCCGCCGCCATCACGAAACTCCAATTCGGGGGACAGAAGTCTCTGTTCTGGCACGCCGCCGGGACGGGGAATTGCCCCCGGAGTCATCTCCACCGCCGTCTCCACCGCCATCTTCACCGCCATCGGTGTCTCCATGATGAGGAGGGAGTAATTCACCCCCGGGGCTGAGGGCTCCGTTGTAGCTACGTGGTTCATCTCTCTCTCTTTGTGATCAAGTTGAATATCATCTATGTGCTGCTCTAGTGATGTTATTAAAGTAGTCTATTCCTCCTCCACGGTGTAATGGTGGCAGTGTGTGCATCGTGTAGTACTTGGCGTGGATTATGATTGTGATCTCTTGTAGATTATGAAGTTAACTATTGCTATGATAGTATTGATGTGATCTATGCCTCCTTCATAGTGTGATGGTGACAGTGTGCATGCTATGTTAGTTCTTGGTGTAATTGTGTTGATCTATCTTGCACTCTAAGGTTATTTAAATATGAATATCGAATATTGTGGAGCTTGTTAACTCCGGCATTGAGGGTTCGTGTAATCCTACACAATTAGTGGTGTTCATCATCCAACAAGAGGGTGTAGAGTAGTCCTATTATGTGATCATTGTTGAGAGTGTCCACTAGTGAAAGCAGGATCCCTAGGCCTTGCTTCCAAGCATCGAATCTCCGTTTGTTTACTGTTTTGTTGCATGTTTACTCGCTGCCATATTTTATTCAGATTGCTATTACCACTCATACTCATCCATATTACTTGCATCTCACTATCTCTTCGCCGAACTAGTGCACCTATACATCTGACAAGTGTATTAGGTGTGTTGGGGACACAAGAGACTTCTTGCATTGTGATCGCAGGGTTGCTTGAGAGGGATATCTTTGACCTCTTCCTCCCTGAGATCGATAAACCTTGGGTGATCGACTTAAGGGAAACTTGCTGCTGTTCTACAAACATCTGCTCTTGGAGGCCCAACACTGTCTACAAGAATAGAAGCTCCCGTAGACATCACTCTTCCATCAGGTCTGCGAGTTCCTTCTCTCTGTCCTTCTCCCGCGAGCTCGACGTCTTTTTCGCCATCTTCCAAACCCTAGATTGATTCCTCACAAGTGCACGAGTTGAAAGCCCTAGACTCCCACAGCGAACCCCCCCACCCCCGCGTACCAAGGCCAGGAAGTGGGACAAGTCCACCCCTTGATCAGCGTGCACTTTTGAGCAAGAGTAGTGATGGCGTGTAACGCACACGTTCGTTGGGAACCCCAAGAGGAAGGTATGTTGCACAAAGTAGCAAGTTTTCCCTCAGAAAGAAACCAAGGTTTATCGAACCAGTAGGAGCCAAGAAGCACGTTGAAGGTTGATGGCGGCGAGATGTAGTGCGGCGCAACACCAGGGATTCCGGCGCCAACGTGGAACCTGCGCAACACAACCAAAGTACTTTGCCCCAACGAAACAGTGAGGTTGTCAATCTCACCGGCTTGCTGTAACAAAGGATTAAATGTATAGTGTGGATGATGATTGTTTGCAGAAAACAGTAGAAAGATGTGCAAGAGATTGTATTCGATGTAAAAGAATGGACCAGGGTCCACAGTTCACTAGAGGTGTCTCTCCCATAAGAAATAGCATATTGGGTAAACAAATTACAGTTGGGCAATTGACAAATAGAGAGGGCATGACAATGCACATACATGACATGATGAGTATTGTGAGATTTAATTGGGCATTACGACAAAGTACATAGACCGCTATCCAGCATGCATCTATGCCTAAAAAGTCCACTTTCAGGTTATCATCCGAACCCCTTCCGGTATTAAGTTGCAAGCAACAGACAATTGCATTAAGTATGGTGCGTAATGTAATCAATAACTATATCCTCGAACATAGCATCAATGTTTTATCCCTAGTGGCAACAGCACATCCATAACCTTAGAGGTTCTTGTCACTCCTCCAGATTCACGGAGACATGAACCCACTATCGAGCATAAATACTCCCTCTTGGAGTTACAAGCATCAACTTGGCCAAAGCATCTACTAGTAACGGAGAGCATGCAAGATCATAAACAACACATAGATTGATAATCAACATAACATAGTATTCTCTATTCATCGGATCCCAACAAACACACATGTAGCATTACAGATAGATGATCTTGATCATGATAGGCAGCTCACAAGATCAGACAATGATAGAACAATGGGGAGAAGACAACCATCTAGCTACTGCTATGGACCCATAGTCCAGGGGTGAACTACTCACACATCAATCCGGAGGCGACCATGGCGGTGTAGAGTCCTCCGGGAGATGAATCCCCTCTCCCGGCAGGTGCGGAGGCGATCTCCTGAATCCCCCGAGATGGGATTGGCGGCGGCGGCGTCTCAGTATGTTTTCTCGTATCGTGGCTCTCGGTACTGGGGGTTTCGCGACGAAGGCTATTTGTAGGCGGAAGGGGGTCAGGGGGACTCACGAGGGGGCCACACAACAGGGCGGCGCGGGCCCCCCCCTTGGCCGCGCCGCCTTAGTGTGGCGCCACCTCGTGGCCCCACTTCGTATCTCCTCCGGTGTTCTGGAAGCTTCGTGGAAAAATAGGCCCCTGGGCTTTGATTTCGTCCAATTCCGAGAATATTTCCTTACTAGGATTTCTGAAACCAAAAACAGCAGAAAACAAAGAATCGGCTCTTCGGCATCTCGTTAATAGGTTAGTGCCAGAAAATGCATAATAATGACATATAATGTGTATAAAACATGTGAGTATCATCATAAAAGTAGCATGGAACATAAGAAATTATAGATACGTTTGAGACGTATCAAGCATCCCCAAGCTTAGTTCCTACTCGTCCCGAGTAGGTAAACGATAACAAAGATAATTTCTTAAGTGACAATGCTACCAACATAATCTTGATCATACTATTGTAAGCACATGTAATGAATGCAGCGATCAAAACAATGGTAATGACATGAGTAAACAACTGAATCATAAAGCAAAGACTTTTCATGAATAGTACTTAAAGACAAGCATCAATAAGTCTTGCATAAGAGTTAACTCATAAAGCAATAATTCAAAGTAGAAAGCATTGAAACAACACAAAGGAAGATTAAGTTTCTTCAGTTGCTTTCAACTTGTAACATGTATATCTCATGGATATTGTCAATGTAAAGTAATATAACAAGTGCAATATGCAAGTATGTAGGAATCAATGCACAGTTCACACAAGTGTTTGCTTCTTGAGGTAGAGAGAAATAGGTGAACTGACTCAACATAAAAGTAAAAGAATAGTCCTTCAAAGAGGAAAGCATCGATTGCTATATTTGTGCTAGGGCTTTTATTTTGAAAACAAGAAACAATTTTGTCAACGGTAGTAATAAAGCATATGAGTTATGTAAATTATATCTTACAAGTTGCAAGCCTCATGCATAGTATACTAATAGTGCCCGCACCTTGTCCTAATTAGCTTGGACTACCGGATCATTGCAATACACATGTTTTAACCAAGTGTCACAATGGGATACCTCTATGCCGCATGTACAAAGGTCTAAGGAGAAAGCTCGCATTGGATTTCTCGCTTTTGGTTATTCTCAACTTAGACATCCATACCGGGACAACATAGACAATAGATAATGGACTCCTCTTTAATGCATAAGCATGTAGCAACAATTAATGTTCTCATATGAGATTGAGGATATATGTCCAAAACTGAAACTTCCACCATGATTCATGGCTTTAGTTAGCGGCCCAATGTTCTTCTCTAACAATATGCATGGTCTAACCATAAAAGTGGTAGATCTCTCTTACTTCAGACAAGACGGACATGCATAGCAACCCACATGATATTCAACAAAGATAATTGATGGCGTCCCCAGAAACATGGTTATCGCACAACAAGCAACTTAATAAGAGATAAAGTGCATAAGTACATATTCAATATCACAATAGTTTTTAAGCTATTTGTCCCATGAGCTATATATTGCAAAGGTAAAGAATGGAAATTTTAAAGGTAGCAATCAAGCAATTTACTTTGGAATGGCGGAAAAAATACCATGTGGTAGGTAGGTATGGTGGACACAAATGGCATAGTGGTTGGCTCAAGGATTTTGGATGCATGAGAAGTATTCCCTCTCGATACAAGGTTTAGGCTAGCAAGGTTATTTGAAACAAATACAAGGATGAAGCGGTACAGCAAAACTCACATAAAAGACATATTGTAAACATTATAAGACTCTATACCGTCTTCCTTGTTGTTCAAACTCAATACTAGAAATTATCTAGACCTTAGAGAAACCAAACATGCAAATCAGATTTTAGCATGCTCTATGTATTTCTTCATTAATGGGTGCAAAGTATATGATGCAAGAGCTTAAACATGAGCACAACAATTGCCAAGTATCACATTATTCAAGATGTTATACCAATTACCACATATATCATTTTTCAATTCCAACCATATAACAATTTAACGAAGAAGAAACTTTCGCCATGAATACTATGAGTAAAGCCTAAGGACATATTTGTCCATATGCAACAGCGGAGCGTGTCTCTCTCCCACACACTGAATGCTAGGATCCATTTTATTCAAACAAAATAAAAACAAACAGGCGCTCCAAGCAAAGTACATAAGATGTGACGGAATAAAAATATAGTTTCAGGGGAGGAACCTGATAATGTTGTCGATGAAGAAGGGGATGCCCAAGGCATCCCCAAGCTTAGACGCTTGAGTCTTCTTGATATATGCAGGGGTGAACCACCGGGGTATCCCCAAGCTTAGAGCTTTCACTCTCCTTGATCATGTTGTATCATACTCCTCTCTTGATCCTTGAAAACTTCCTCCACACCAAATTCAAAGCAACTCATTAGAGGGTTAGTGCACAATTAAAATTCACATATTCAGAGGTGACACAATCATTCTTTATACTTCTGGACATTGCACAAAGCTACTGAAAGTCAATGGAACAAAGAAATCCATCTAACATAGCAAAACAGGCAATGCAAAATAAAAGGCAGAATCTGTCAAAACAGAACAGTTCGTAAAGACGAATTTTTATCAGGAACCAGACTTGCTCAGATGAAAAAACTTAAAACTAATGAAAGTCGCGTACATATCTGAGGATTACTCACGTAAATTGGCATAATTTTCTGAGTTACCTACAGAGAATTAGACCCAAATTCGTGACAGCAAAGAAAACTGTTTCTGCGCAGTAATCCAAATCTAGTATCATACTTTTATTAGAGACTTTACTTGGCACAACAATGCAATAAAACTAAGATAAGGAGAGGTTGCTACAGTAGTAAACAACTTCCAAGACTCAAATATAAAACAAAATACTGTAGTAAAAACATGGGTTGTCTCCCATAAGCGCTTTTCTTTAACGCCTTTCAGCTAGGCGCAGAAAGTGTGTATCAAGTATTATCAAGTGATGAAGCATCAACATCATAATTTGTTCTAATAATAGAATCAAAAGGTAACTTCATTCTCTTTCTAGGGAATTGTTCCATACCTTTCTTGAGAGGAAATTGATATTTAATATTACCTTCCTTCATATCAATGGTAGCACCAACAGTTCGAAGAAAAGGTCTTCCCAATATAATGGGACAAGATGCATTGCATTCAATATCCAAGACAACAAAATCAACGGGGACAAGGTTATTGTTAACGGTAATGCGAACATTATCAACTCTCCCCAAAGGTTTCTTTATAGCATTATCAACAAGATTAACATCCAAATAACAATTTTTCAATGGTGGCAAGTCAAGCATATTATAAATTTTCTTAGGCATAACAGAAATACTTGCACCAAGATCACATAAAGCAATACAATCAAAATCATTGACCTTCATCTTAATGATGGGCTCCCAACCATCCTCTAGCTTCCTAGGAATAGAAGTTTCGCGTTCTAATTTCTCTTCTCTAGGTTTTATGAGAGCATTTGTAATATGTTTCGTGAAAGCCAAATTTATAGCACTAGCATTAGGACTCTTAGCAAGTTTTTGTAAGAACTTTATAACTTCAGAGATATGACAATCATCAAAATCCAAGCCATTATGATCTAAAGCAATGGGATCATTGTCCCCAATGTTGGAAAAAATTTCAGCTTTTATCACAGGCTTTAAGCTTTTAGCGATTTCAAAGTGCAGTTTTGCTCGCTTTGCATTAGGAGTAGAAACATTGCTAACACCAATTATTTTACCATTGATAGTAGGAGGTGCAGCAACATGTGTAGCATTAGCATTACTAGTGGTGGTAATAGTCCAAACTTTAGCTACATTATTCTCTTTAGCTAATTTTTCATTTTCTTCTCTTTCCCACCTAGCATGCAGTTCAGCCATTAATCTTATATTCTCATTAATTCTAACTTGGATGGAATTTGCTGTAGTAACAATTTTATTTTCATTATCCCTATTAGGCATAACTTTCAATTTCAAAAGATCAACATCAATGACAAGACTATCAACTTTAGAAGCAAGTATATCAATTTTCCCAAGCTTTTCTTCAACAGATTTGTTAAAAGCAGTTTGTGTACTAATAAATTCTTTAAGCATGACTTCAAGACCAGAGGGTGTATTCCTATTATTGTTGTAAGAATTCCCATAAGAATTACCATAGCCGTTGCCATTATTATAAGGATATGGCCTATAGTTGTTACTAGAATTGTTCCGGTAAGCATTGTTGTTGAAATTATTATTTTTAATGTAGTTTACATCAACATGTTCTTCTTGCGCAACCAATGAAGCTAACGGAACATTATTAGGATCAATATTTGTCCTATCATTCACAAGCATAGACATAATAGCATCAATCTTATCATTCAAGGAAGAGGTTTCTTCGACAGAATTTACCTTCTTACCTTGTGGAGCTCTTTCCGTGTGCCATTCAGAGTAATTAATCATCATATTATCAAGAAGCTTTGTTGCTTCACCAAGAGTGATGGACATAAAGGTACCTCCAGCAGCTAAATCCAATAAGTTCCGCGAAGAAAAAATTCAGTCCTGCATAAAAGGTTTGGATGATCATCCAAGTAGTCAGTCCATGGGTTGGGCAATTTTTAACCAAAGATTTCATTCTTTCCCATGCTTGTGCAACATGCTCAGTATCTAATTGCTTAAAATTCATTATGCTACTCCTCAAAGATATAATTTTAGCAGGGGGATAATATCTAGCAATAAAAGCATCCTTGCATTTAGTCCATGAATCAATACTATTCTTAGGCAGAGATAGCAACCAATCTTTAGCTCTTCCTCTTAATGAGAAAGGGAACAATTTTAATTTTATTATGTCACCATCTACATCTTTATACTTTTGCATTTCATAAAGTTCAACAAAATTATTGAGATGGGCAGCAACATCATCAGAACTAACACCAGAAAATTGCTCTCGCATAACAAGATTCAGTAAAGCAGGTTTAATTTCAAAGAATTCCGCTGTAGTAGCGGGTGAAGCAATAGGTGTGCATAAGAAATCATTATTATTTGTGGTTGTGAAGTCACACAACTTAGTATTTTCAGGAGTATTCATTTTAGCAACAGTAAATAAAGTAAACTAGATAAAGTAAATGCAAGTAACTAATTTTTTTGTGTTTTTGATATAGCAAACAAGATAGTAAATAAAGTAAAACTAGCAACTAATTTTTTTGTGTTTTGATATAATGCAGCAAACAAAGTAGTAAATAAAATAAGCAAGACAAAAACAAAGTAAAGAGGTTGCGATGTGAAAACTCCCCTTGCAGCGTGTCTTGATCTCCCCGGCAACGGCGCCAGAAAATATGCTTGATGGCGTGTAACACACACGTTCGTTGGGAACCCCAAGAGAAGGTATGTTGCACAAAGTAGCAAGTTTTTTCTCAGAAAGAAACCAAGGTTTATCGAACCAGTAGGAGCCAAGAAGCACGTTGAAGGTTGATGGCGGCGAGATGTAGTGCGGCGCAACACCAGGGATTCCGGCGCCAACGTGGAACCTGCGCAACACAACCAAAGTACTTTGCCCCAACGAAACAGTGAGGTTGTCAATCTCACCGGCTTGCTGTAACAAAGGATTAAATGTATAGTGTGGATGATGATTGTTTGCAGAAAACAGTAGAAACAGTATTGCAGTAGATTGTATTCGATGTAAAAGAATGGACCAGGGTCCACAGTTCACTAGAGGTGTCTCTCCCATAAGAAATAGCATATTGGGTAAACAAATTACAGTTGGGCAATTGACAAATAGAGAGGGCATGACAATGCACATACATGACATGATGAGTATTGTGAGATTTAATTGGGCATTACGACAAAGTACATAGACCGCTATCCAGCATGCATCTATGCCTAAAAAGTCCACTTTCAGGTTATCATCCGAACCCCTTCCGGTATTAAGTTGCAAGCAACGGACAATTGCATTAAGTATGGTGCGTAATGTAATCAATAACTATATCCTCGAACATAGCATCAATGTTTTATCCCTAGTGGCAACAGCACATCCATAACCTTAGAGGTTCTTGTCACTCCTCCATATTCACGGAGACATGAACCCACTATCGAGCATAAATACTCCCTCTTGGAGTTACAAGCATCAACTTGGCCAAAGCATCTACTAGTAACGGAGAGCATGCAAGATCATAAACAACACATAGATTGATAATCAACATAACATAGTATTCTCTATTCATCGGATCCCAACAAACACACATGTAGCATTACAGATAGATGATCTTGATCATGATAGGCAGCTCACAAGATCAGACAATGATAGCACAATGGGGAGAAGACAACCATCTAGCTACTGCTATGGACCCATAGTCCAGGGGTGAACTACTCACACATCAATCCAGAGGCGACCATGGCGGTGTAGAGTCCTCCAGGAGATGAATCCCCTCTCCGGCAGGGTACCGGAGGCGATCTCCTGAATCCCCCGAGATGGGATTGGCGGCGGCGGCGTCTCAGTATGTTTTCTCGTATCGTGGCTCTCGGTACTGGGGGTTTCACGACGAAGGCTATTTGTAGGCGGAAGGGTAGGTCAGGGGGACTCACGAGGGGGCCACACAACAGGGCGGCGCGGCCCCCCCTTGGCCGCGCCGCCTTATTGTGGCGCCACCTCGTGGCCCCACTTCGTATCTCCTCCGGTGTTCTGGAAGCTTCGTGGAAAAATAGACCCCTGGGATTTGATTTCGTCCAATTCCGAGAATATTTCCTTACTAGGATTTCTGAAACCAAAAACAGCAGAAAACAGCAACTGGCTCTTCGACATCTCGTTAATAGGTTAGTGCCGGAAAATGCATAATAATGACATATAATGTGTATAAAACATGTGAATATCATCATAAAAGTAGCATGTAATATAAGAAATTATAGATACGTTTGAGACGTATCAAGTAGTAAAGAGAGAAATAATCTTGCGTGGAAATCTCTTTTATCTCATAGACGTAAATGCACTCGCTGCTAGAAAATATATTTTATAATATTAAAAAAATCTGAAAAATAAATTCTAGGTGTACATCCGAATATTCTACGTTCGCACACAAAAAATTGAGAAAAAATGACATTTTGTATGACTTGTGTATTTTTCGTTTTGGGTGCTCTTAGCCTCTTAGGTAACTTCTCACGAGATTTTTTTATACAGCCCACAAAAAAGGTCCCTTTCTCAAAAAAAAAAAATTTCGTGTACGAACATATTCGGAGGTACACCCAGGAATTTTTATTTTTAAATTTATTTTAAAATACATTAAAAATGCATAGTATTTGCAACATCTCCAATCTCGGCCCCTCGTCTTTTCTTGTTTGGGTTCTTCTTCCTTTCCCTATTCGTCTCTTCCCCTCGCGGCGGCGTCGTCACCTATCCCTTGAACACGCCCCCAGGCCCCCTTTCCACCGCAGACCGCAACACTCCTCCTGGAAGCAATCCTTCTCCCATACTCGTCGCCGTGGTCGCTCTCCTCTGCTCCAATTGACCAGCGGAGACTGGAGATCCATCCGGAGCTGCATTCATTTCTTTTGCTGGTGACGAACCCTAACCCGCCTGGATTGTTTCCAGTTCTGGTATTCTTTGCTTTGGTCAATCTAATCCGATTCCTCTATGGTATCTTGCGGATTTGCTTGCTTCGTGCCGCAGCACTGATAAGAGTTTATTTTCCAATATGTTTGGGGTTTAACTAAACCCCCATTCACCGCGCTAGGGCAAATTCGCAACTGGTTATCAGCTTTAGCTTCGACTATTTAATGTTAAAATGGGTTCCTCCCTAGCACATGTTGAAGATTAATCTATGATTTGTGTATCCAAGTTCTTGGCTGCAGGCCCTTGGCTTAAACTAGGGATAAGTGGATAGGACCTAGCGAATTTTGAAAACAATATGTTGGGGATAATTTGGCAAACTAGGCATTTTTTTGTTGATTTTTTGTAACACGGGATTGAAAGGCTTGATGAAAGAGTTTGTATGACTAAACTCTGATAAGCGAGAACATCTCTTTTAAGTGTTAAAATCAGAAGCAAAGTCGGAACTGTAGCAGAAATAAAGGAGAGTGCGGCTTGAGTCTAACAGGGCAATATACCTTCAGGTTGTGCAAGACAGTTAAGTGAGGTGAAGGTTCCCAAGGGCAGGATGCGGTTCGCGGTGAAAAAAATGTGCGCTGGTGGGGCGAAGGCTCGTGCAGGGTTGCTTCAGATTGGAAGCAGCAGTGTCGAGACGCCAGCGCTGCTTTTGTCAACACGCAAGGGGTTGCCGGCGTTTATGTCCTGTGACCTCCTTTCCTCTCTTCCCCTTCCCGACTCCCTCCTCCTCAATGTCTGCCCAACCCACTTGTAAGCCCCTACCCCTTCAGTTTTATTCTGTGCTGACCATGCATTCTGTTTGATAGCATGTCACCAAAGAGCTATAACCTCTATCCTGGGCTAGGACAGTCCCTTTCGTCTGAGTTTTTTTTTTGACTAAATATGTTTGTCCACCTTTATTTTTGTTTCACCAGTATAGAGGGCCCTCCATCAAAAACATTATCAAATATTGGTGGTTTGCATCGTATGCTGGGCCTGCCTGATCATATCCTCGTAGCTACAGCTGGTGAGCCTATCGAAAGTTTACCATCAAGTGAAGCCAGCAATAAGTTTGGTGCCTCTTTTGAAACACCATCAGGCCGTAAACTGGTTGGTAGTTGTAGCCCTTTCATTTTCAATTTCACGCATGCATATATTGGTATTTGCATCTGAATTCTATTTCCTTCTGCATTTTAATCAGGTGAAACCATCAGATTATATGGAGCTGATTTCTAGCATGAAACCTGATTTGTGGGCAAGCTTGGCAGATGAGGTTCCAGCCTGGGTTAATGAGAAACGAAATAAAACATCTGTTGACCGAACATTGCGCTGGCTTGATGCATGTATTGCTTTGGACGCGGTATGATGCATTGATGTTGAGGTTTTCCGTTGTGAACCCTTTTTGGAAATAATTATATGTTTCTTTTGCTATTTTTCTTTTGCGATGTGTTTGTTTTGCTATTGGCTTGTTTACAATTTCCTTTTAAATTCTCTGTAGCAGAGCTAAAGATAAACCAATGCCTGAGTGATACTATTTAATTTTAAAGATTAGCTGGCCCGTGTGACACTTCACTGCACTAGTAGTTGCCTATGTTGCAAGCTTCTCAACAGAAAAACTGTGAAATAACATTGTGATTTTTTCTCTTGTAATGTTGCTTTAGGACCCATGTGCTAGTTTTTGCTTTATATTGATGGAAATATTTGGTCTTATACAGTTTTTCAATATTGATTTTATTATTTGTGCCTCGATGTCAGGCTGTTGGAGCAAACGGTTTAGGCGTAGTTGTCGGGGGATCCAGTATCGAACAACGAAAACTATGTGCCACTGAAGTGTCAAAGAGGAATGTATCAGGTTATTCATTTATGAACCATTACAGCTAACCTCCAGTAGTTTTACTGCATATTTACTCATTACCTAGAGCAAGGATTGAGCCTAACATTTCCTCAACTTTCCACTTTCTTAGGAAATGATTTAATGGTTAGTTACTTATTTACTTCAAAAAGCCCATGCATGCTGCTTCTATTGATGTTTTCTGACAAAGTTTGATACAGGCTTTTGGATTGGAGGGTTTGGCCTTGGAGAGAGCGTTGAAGAACGTTGCAATTTGCTTAATGCAGTAACAGTAAGAACTGAGTTCATTATCTATAAATTGATAGTGCAAGGATGGTTAGGTAAAATGCTCTAATGGCATTGGCTACTTGTCGAGTCATACTTATAAAAGTTATTAAAAGTCTATGTGTAAAGTTATATTCATCAACTGTACATGGTCTTTGTCCAAAGTTGCTTCCCTGTTACCTCTTCTGCATTTGCTAATTGCTTAAGAGTAAAATTAATTCCTTCTGTTATAATTGCACTTTTAACAATAGAAAACATGTTTCAGATGGAAACCTGCAAAATTGAAGACAAGCGGACTTTAAAACTAATCATGCCTTTCAAATAGGAACAAACTAAGCTTCTTTAGCTGGCTTCTTTAATTCTAACTCTTCATCACATTGGCAACATGCCATGTTAACCATTCTTGGATTGACCTTGCTAAAAAAAGTCTGAAAACTGTTGATGCATGGTAGATGGCTGTTTTAAGAGGTCTGATTTCTTAAAGTTGTGTTGAATGGTTACATCATTCTCATCATGTTATAGTACCATGAACACTTCAAGCAAGAATTTACATTGTTCTAGCATAATGCCCCTATGGCCTCACCTCCTATATCCTTTGGTTGTGGTTACGAACTCAAGCTGTTGTGCGTACTTTTCAGAAATATACTTTAGTGTTCATTTGTTTTTTTTCCAGGATTGCTTGCCATCGGAGAAACCTCGGATTGTATCTAGGCTTGGTCTTCCAGGTGCATGTGATGCATCTTTTTTCTTCTTTTGAATGGCCTGTGATATACCTTTTGATGTGTTACTTTATTGAAGTTGATATCCCATGGCTCTTATCTAGAGATCATTGGTTTATATTGGCTTCTCTATTTAACGGGGTCATGTCCGAAAGTTTTGCTTCCTTTTTAGTCTCACCCATAATGTGTTATTACATTCTAGTCTTACCGTGACATCATCACAATCCCGTAAGCTAGAGGCCACAGCTGATAAAATTATCCAAATTTATATAGCCTATAATAATAGTAATGGAGGTTATTTTGTAGTAGATTGATGTATAGTTTTCCAATTTAATAAGCTTCTCTTGCCCTTTTGGGTTTTCGTTTGTATTGGAGCACTATTGTTACACTTTTTTGTTTATTACCACCGTGACACTTTCAGTACTTTCTATGTCTTCCAGAGGAGGTCCTTGAGGGTGTGGCCTCTGGCATCGACCTTTTTGACTCCACGTATGCACATTCATCTTGTCCTACATCATTTTTAGTTCCATTTGCTTGGTGGTAAGATTGTTCTTTTGCATACCTCTGAAATGGCAGGTACATTTACCAACTTACGATGGGTGGTTTTGCATTGATCTTCCCTGTTGACATGGTTGAAAGAGAGATGCAGAATGGTGTAGTCGACAGTAGTGCTGGAGATTCTACAAAGATTAACCTGCGTGCAACAACATATCGGTAGGTGACATTTTATATGGAAATAGCATCTTCATGTGACATTGAAGTTTTTTTGAACTTCTGTTGATGGTTGTTAACTAGCATATATAGGCAACACTATGTTTTAAAAGGTAGATGTGAATTTACTTGTATGTATATGCAGTACTTACAAACTTTAAATTTAGAAGGAAATAATCTAGGTTATATGTTGGGACATAAATTTCTGTTGTTCACAACTTTAAATGGCTATTGTTCTGATGTGTGGACAAAATTCTCTCGGTTTGTTTTTCTTAAACATAAGGCCATAGGCCCGGCTTTATATATATAAAGCCACACGGCAACCACAATATCCGAATAGCATACAAGCAGGTTCCTGAACTCAACACATGTCACAACTCAAGTCCGCACATCAAGAGATAACAGGATACAAGAGGCCAACACACACACACACGGCACCACAGAGTTCGTGTAGATAGCTGGCTTCATCTGTCTTGTGCTCGCGTCGTCGTCTGGAGCCTCCTAACCCCTTCCATCACCACGTCCAAAGTCGCCCGGTCCCTCTGTCTGACCAGAGCCCTCCAGCGCTGCATATACGAGTGCATGTGGAAGAAAACATCAGCGGGGTTGTTGATAAGCTTTCCTTCCATAGCTAGTTTGTTCCTAATATTCCAAAGCGCCCAACACTGGGCCGCGAAGGTGAACCAAGCTAGCCTACGTAAGGACCCCGAAAGACTCTGGACTAAAGCAATGAACTGCCCAGCCCCTGCTGGGTTCCAGTTACACTGCAGGAGCTCCCTCGCTCCCGCCCATGCCAGTTTGGCAAGTTGGCATGAGAAAAAGATATGGTTACAATCCTCCTCTTCCCCACAGAAGGCGCACGCCCCGGTCGTCGGGCCATTTCTCCTAGCAACCTGCATCCCAGACGGTAGCCGGCTCCTGATGAGCTGCCACAGGAAAACTCTAATCCTTGGCGGAACCCTCGTCTTCCAGACCTCTCTAAAGTGCGTCACAACCGCCCCTTGCGAAAGGCGCCCGTAGATGGACCTGGTGGAGAAACACCCGAAGGGCTCGAGGGCCCAAGACACCTCGTCCTCCCCAGCCGAGAAAGGGTGGAGGTCGAAAATCCTACATAGGTTCTCCCATTCCACGACCTCCGCGGTGCCGAAGGTCCTCCGAAACCTGATGTGCCACCCATTGGCATCCCTCACTCCCGCAACTGTGGCAAAGTGGTTGTCACAGCATTGAAAGAGGCGGGGAAACAGTAACCTCAGGGGACCCTTCCCCGTCCACCAATCGAGCCAGAAGTACGTGCGTCTCCCATCCGCAACCTTGTGCCTCGCTCCCAGCTTAAAATACCATTTGATCTCCTGTATGGCATTCCAAAACTAGGATCCCTTCGTTGGCACAAGTGGGGAGAAGATATCATTCCCCCAGGTACTTGGCTCGAATCAGGTCTGCCCAAAGACCCTCCGCTCCCTGGTAGAGCTTCCAAATCCACTTCAACATCAGCGAAATGTTCATCAATTTCGTGTTGAGGATTCCCAATCCTCCCAACTCCTTGGGCTTGCACACCGTCGCCCAGTCGACCATATGGTACTTCCTCTTGTTCCCGGCTCCCTCCCAGAAGAAGCGGGCTCTGGACTTATTCATTTCCCCATGTGTCGCCTCGTGGAGAAGGTAGATCCCCATGGCGAACATCGGAAGGCTCGACAGACAGGAGTTAGTCAGCTCGAGCCTCCCAGCCGAAGACAGAAATAGCCCCTGCCATGGGTCAACCCTATGACCCACTCTCTCCGTCAGGAAGTACCAGTCTGCAACAGATAAAGTCTTGTCCGAGACCGGAAGGCCTAGGTAGGACATTGGCAGGTTCCCGAGGTTGCAATTAAGCAAGTCGGCAATCCTGCGCCGCTCCGCATCGTCAACCCCTGTGACGATCACCTCACTTTTTGTGAAGTTGATCTTGAGACCCGACATGTTCTCGAAGCAAAGTAAGAGAAGCTTCAGGTTCGCAATCCCAATATCAGAAGGCTCAATCATGATCATCGTGTCGTCAGCGTATTGGAGGTGAGTGATTCCCCCTGGAATGAGGTGGGACACAACCCCCTATATGTGCCCGCTCTCCTTGGCCCTGGTGAGGATAGCTGCCAGGGCATCCACCATGAAGTCAAAGAGAATGGGGGACAAGGGGTCCCCCTGTCGTACCCCCCGTGCGTTCCGGAAATATTGACCAACCTCACCATTGATGTTGATCGCCGTCTGTCCACCCGAGACAAGTTGCATTAACCTGTGAACCATCCCAGCTGAGAAGCCCTTCCTCAACAGGACTTCACGGAGGAACTCCCAGTTCACTCGGTCATAAGCCTTCTCGAAATCCAGCTTAAGCAGCAGGCCCTTGAGCTTTTTAACACGTAGCTCATGAGCAATCTCATGCACTGCCAGCACCCCCTCGTGCAAGCACCGCCCTCTGATGAAGGCCGTCTGACTTCTGTCAATCGTCCTATGAGCAATCGGGGTCAATCTAGTCGCATATGCTTTAGCTACAAATTTAAATATCACGTTAATGAGCGCAATAGGCCTGTAGTGTTTAATCTCATCCGCCCCTCTAATCTTTGGAATTAAAGAGATGATACCATAGTTAAGGCGCGGAATGTCTACTCTCCCTAGAGCAAAATCATTCAAGATGTTGAGGATGGGTCCCTTAAGGCTCTCCCAGAACCTCTTAAAGAACATCACCGGGAGCCCGTCCGGTCCAGGTGCCGAGTCTGGTTTCATCTCAGCAAGCACCTCGTCCAGCTCCGCAGGCGTGAAAGTAAGTAGCAGATCCTCATTCTCCCCTTGAGAAACCTGCTCCTCCGCCGGCCAAAGGTCCGGGCCTAAGGAGAAAACTTTCTCCTCCCCCACCGACCCCATGAGCCCCTGGTAGAAGCCGTAAATGTGGTCCACCAGGTCCTGTTGTACGGAGATTTCCCCGTCTCCCGTAATTAAGCGGGGGATCATGCATTTCTGGCGCCTACCGTTCGCGAATGCATGAAAGTAGGCCGTGCACGCGTCTCCCTCGAGCGTCCACCTCACGCGACTCCTCTGTTTCCAATACTCCTCCTCAAGGCTGTCCGATGCAATGATCTGATCCTCCAAGTTGTATCGGAGAGCCCATCCCTCCTCATCCAGCCCGTCGGCATCCGCCTTCGCATCTAACTCCTGGATCCGCTTAACCAAGTTTTCGCGGAACACCCGGCGCTCTCTCCCTAGATTGGCCCCCAACCCTGAGCCCTCGAGCAATATGCTGCCACAGATCAATACTTGACCTCTGATCCCCTGCAGCCAAGATGGCAGTCAATCTTGCCCCGTACCAGCTCCCCAAAGCCTGGTACCCCGAACCACCACGTATGAAAGAAGAAGCGTGGGGAACGCACTAGCCCTCTCTCCCCGTTGTCCAATATCAAAGGGAGGGCTAGTGCGTTCCCCACGCTTCTTCTTTCAGACGTGGTGGTTAGTCCACGTGAAACGAGCCCCCGCCCGACAGATTTCCCTCAAGGATAAGCGAGCCAGGACGTCGTTAAAACGGCGCACCCGTGGCCAATTGACCGCCCCATTACTCTTATCCTCCGCCCTGCGGACGAGGTTGAAATCTCCTGCAACCACAATTGGTAACAGGCAGTTGGCCACCTCCGTCTCGAGTTCACCCAGAAACTCAGACGTCCGCGAGTGGTCAGCTGGGCCGTACACCAGCATGAAACGCCATTTAAGGTTGTTGTTCCGCTGTAGAATGTCAGCGCTGATAAAGAAGGAGCCCTTCCTCCAGAACCCAACTTCAAAGAATTCGTCCCTGAATCCTAGCAGGAGCCCTCCCGAGTGCCCCGTAGCCGGCACCCAATTCCAGTTGAATTGGCCACCGTGTTCTAACCAACGCAGTTCTTGTGCTGAAAAGTCCTGTTTGATAGTCTCCTGCAATCCAATAATGTCAACCTGATCCGTCTTGAAGGTGTCCTTCAGCTGGGTCCGCCGCCCCGGCGCCCCCCAGCTTCGGATGTTTTGTATTAGGAACCTCATGTAGTTCCCCGGCGCTTGCTCGAGCCCTTCCTGACCGTGAGCGAGGACTTCTTCCTCCTCCGCTTGGGAGCCTGAGTGGTGCGACCCTTTGCCTCACCCAAGCCCGGCTCCACCCTCGCCGTCGAGTGCATCCCCCGCACCCGGTCACCTTCCTCTCCCTCAGAGGCATCATCCCCTGCCCCTCTCTCCCCGAGAGGTAGCCCCGTCCCAGGGTCGGGATCTTGACCTTCGAGCGCTCCCTGCCGCTCAAGCTCCTCGGCCGCGAGGCTGGATTCCGCCATCTTGCGGGCCTCCGTCTCCAGCCGCAACCTTCGTGCTGTGGCCGCAAGCGCCGCCTGGATGCGCTCTTTGGCCCGCACAATGGTCAAAGCCTCCCCCGGGCTCCCCAAAGTCGGCGAAAAAACTATACAGCCGTCCTTGACAACGGAAGAGAGATGAGAATCGGGAAGGATGTCCAAGATAGCGAAATCCGTACCTTTGTCGACGTCCTTGGTGTTGGTGACCGACTCCAGGTTCTTGTCCGCCGCAAGCTGTTGCGCCTTTTCCAGCATCGTCGAGGCCCCCGCCCCCTTCCCGTGCCTTGTACTCTTGCGCACGGTCGCGGCCGGCTTGCTCGACGTCCTCCGTGCGTAGGGGATCGCCGCTGACCGTGGGCCTCGCGCCACCGAAGTCGCCTCCCGCGTCTCCCGCAGCAAGTCCTTGACCACCTCCTGACCCGCGCCCTCGCCTCCCTCCGCCACATCCATGCCCAGCACCGCCACCTGCTCCGCCGTGCTGCTAGAAGCCACCTCCCGCCTCGCCACATTAGCCGGTGGGCCCATTGGTTCTGGGCTGTCCACCGACCAGGATGAGAGGGGGTCCGTCACCGTGGAGATCGAAGAGCCCTCCAAGCCCACCCGGCCTGTCTCCGCCCCCACCAGCACCCCCTGCTGTACCTCCGGCCCACAGGACAGAAGGAGGGGAAGGAGAAGTGCTTCGCTGCTCCCATCAAGTTTGACCCGTATTGGTCCAGCGTCAGGCCATCCGTCACCGTCCCCTTCCCAAGCGGGGGTGCGGACTGTGAGCACTGGCCCACCTCCGTCGCCCCAACGTGGCTCTTGCCGGAGGCGGCCACCGTCTTCGACTTTCCCTTCTCCGTCTCCACCTCCTTCGCCTTCTCAATATCCTTGTTCTTGCTACGCCTAGGCTTGTTCCATTCATTTTCTGTGGAGAAACCGTCGGACTCCTCATCGTCCTCATCCTGGCGTGTCGGCGGCTTGGGCAGCCCCCCTGAGCCCCCAGCGCCTCCACGCGGTGGAGTCTCCGTCTGAACCCCCACCGTGAACCCTTCCCCATTCACGAACACTTGGACCGATCCCTTGATCCTCTCCGGGAACCGACAGTGAAACCGCATGCGAATCGGCTCCGTGTCTCTTTTCTTGAGCGACAACTCATCGACCTCAAAAGGCCTTCCAACCATAACAAACGCAGCCATGAGCCTCTCCTTTGTCATCAGATCCTCCGGTACCCCAGTCAAGCGAACCCACGTCGACGGTAACAGCACACTCGGTTTTGGTGCCAGAAATGCCTCACGGATCGCGGTATCCGTCTTGCTCAACGGGAGGTAAAGCTTGCCACTACCCGTGCTCAGCCGAAGTGTCTCACGGGAGGGGAAAACCACGAAGAATTCCACCTCCGAAAGCTTGCGCACTTGCCAATCCCAAAGCTCATCCACGAGGTGCTTGAGCTCATCAGACAGCATCTCCTCCGACAGCGGCTTCCCCTTGGAGCTAATGATCGCCGCAAACACCTCCCCCGGTGCGCTCCCCTTAAGCGGCTTCACATCAATGTTGTAGAACCCGCCCCCAGTGATCGCGTGGCCCATGGACTGCAGCCGCAGCGTCTTCCCTCTCGACGGACAGTTTGCCGAAGTGTGTCCCTCAGCGCTACAGATCACACAAAGAGGCTCGAAGGTGCACTCCGACTGGAAATGTCCCTCGCGGCCGCACTTGAAGCACTCCCCTCCGACCGGCGTTCCACCCTTGGAAGCGCTGGCCTTGCTCTTCCCTTTCACTGCGGGCAGCTGCGCACCCCCGGCCGCGCCCTGCGCCTTCTTGAAAGGCTTGGACTTGTTGTTGTTATACTGACGAGGAGCGCCAGCGTCGCCGCGGTCTCCCTGACCCGCATACGCCACACGGTCGCTCGGGCCCCTGCCCCTCTGTGCCTCCTGCTGGCGCTGCCATTGCTCCTCATCCCGCCGCTGCGCAGCCTCCCGGCGTTGCTGCTCTTCCCACCACGGCGGCGGCGGGCCCCAATCGTCCCTGCCGCGCCCCTGGTACCGGTCGTCTGCACCCTGGAAGCGGTAATCCCCGCCCTGGCGGCCGCTCCCCTCAAACCTGCCTCCATCATCGTTCCTCCCGCCGCCGCCGCGACCCGCGCCGGAGCCGCGGCCCTCGCCGAAGTCGCTGCCATCCGATCTCCACTGGCCCGCCTCCCCCTCCAGCCTCCTCTTCCGCCCCTCCTCGTACCCCCTATCCATCACCGCCGCTGCGAAGGAGCGCGAGAGAGGTGGTGGTGGTGCGATTTTGCGGAGCAGGCGGTGTGGCGGCGCGCGTGGGTCGTTAAGTCTTTGCCTCACCTCACTCGCACGAGCAGGAAACCTTAGAGATGGAACTGAGCAATTCTTCGGTAGCCAAAGCCACCTAAAGCGGCTCGCCACCTGTTGGATGGGCCTCGTCACGCTCTGCGGATCCGGCGCCACTGCCAACTGGGCCGAGCACGGGCCAACGGCCTGGGAAATAGCCAACCAAGAGCCCTCCTCAGTCTCCGTCCCAAAACCCTCCGGGGTGCTGCACAGGCCTTCCCCTGCTGGGCCAGACGGCCCAGGGCCCAGCCCCCCGGTGCAGCAGGCCGCGGCCCCCGAGCCACAAGCCGAAACCCCATCTTCCTCGTTCAGCCGCAGCCTTGGCGGCGCCGACACCAGGGTTCCCGGCGAATCCGGCAGCACCACCAACGCCCGCGCCGCAACCGACTTGTCCCCCGCCGGCGCCGACACCGGGGAGCGGTCCGCTCCTTCCAGTGCCCCTGCACCTCGAGGTCTCCGCCCACCTGAATCCCCCAGGCGACGGAAACGCGGCGCCGCCCGCGGCCGGACCCAGGAGCCCCTTCCTCCGGGAGCAAACGCCGTCCGCCTCCCAAGCCTCAGCGCCCCGCCCAGCTCCTCTGCACGTTGGACAAAGCCGTCCAGCCTCAGCTCCGACGGCCGGTTGTGCCGCGAGCGCACCACCTCCGCATCTCCGCCTCCTCAGATCCTGACTCCGGTGAGTCGGCCCCGTCCGCCTCCTCCAGGACCCAGAAGCGACCCCGGCAGCTCCCCGCTCCCGTGGTCAAGGGAGACCGCGGCGCCCCCATCCCGGCGCTCCGCTCCTCCCCGCCGCCACCGCCCGCGCGGTCGGAATTTCAAAATCGCCTCCAAATCGCCCGAATCGCCAGAGCTCTCTGTACGGACTTACCCGTTCAGTCGCCCCCCTCCCAATAGTATAGTCAGCCTTCTCTCGGTTTGTTGCTCAATGGATGTCTACATACACTGTGCATATGACTAATGTCTGCACATTTAGCCTATGGGTATGAGGAAATATATAATCCTTATATCCATTACAATTACTTTACTCTTCCAAAAAAAAATTAAAATACATTTTTTATAAGTATCTTAAACATCCAGAAAAGTTATATCATATACATTTTCTGTTGAATTTCTTGGGTGACTGTCCAGTTTTCCACGGTTAAGAGGTCTAGTAGTGATCCTTGTGAACACAAAACAAATGCAGAGATCTTGTTAAATCTTTGAGTTAGTTGGATTTCACTTGAAAAGTAGAAGCTCAGACAAAGTTCATAAAACCCCTATACATGTAAATACTAATGTCTACTGGTTTTTGTAATACATTCTCTACAAATTGCAACGAGGTGTGAACTATTATCGATGTGCCCTGAAGTGAAAAAAGAAGAAGAAAAAAAGCAGGGACATTCATCCCGATTAAAGTTATCATTACTTTACATATATTGAAGAAATTATACTAAATATTGAATATATTGATTTTTTAAGTGACTCGGATTTTTTGGGTACATTCCTTCAGGAAAGACACGTCACGGATAGTTGATAGCTGTACCTGCTTCACATGTCAGAATCACACCCGTGCTTACCTCAATCATTTGCTCAATGTCCATGAGATGTTGGCTCAGATTCTACTGGAGATGTAAGCCAAGTCAAAATCCAGCCATGCATTTCCATCAAGCGATGAGATATCCTAAGTGAATGACATATTTTTTACCAATTTTGCAGACATAACACCCATCACTATCTTCGTTTTTTCCGGTCAATACGAGAGGCCATCAAAGATGGAGAGTTTGATCTCTTCTGGAAGCAGTTTGTTGAAAATAGACGCTCCCAGATTGCTGCTGCTGTGTTGTAGATCTTATCCGTACATGATCTGTCGAACTGCGGTTTGCTGCTTCAACAATTTTAAGGTGCATGACTAACAAAACGAGGAAAAATGCTCAAGGGAGGCTTACCATGAAATTTTGCTATGCATGTGAACTATTAAGCACAGTTCATTTCTCTGAAAAACGGAAAGAAGAGATGGCTATATTGTATTCAGTGGTTGGATGTGGGGTCAAATTTTCTTGGTGTATAAGAATGACACATGAATGGACATTATCCAGACATGAGATGGAATGAATGTCGTTTGTTGATAAACCTATCTACCTACTAAGTTTTCTTGTGTATGGCGCTAGCCTGAATTCTTATGTTAACTTAATGTTTGACCTTTGGTGTGCACTAATTTTGTGTCAAAATACCTGAATGTATGTGTACCGCCATGGGTAAAGATCATGTCACCCCCAGCACACCAGGCCAGTGGCAATGCCAAGGGGATAGTTCTTTCTATCACCAGCAGGATATAATCAGGAAATTGCTCGCTTGCAGTATGGCTAACAGTTAACAGGTTCAGTCGATTCAAAGGTCTGGAACGCCCTTTTGGTCCTGAATATGGGGTGCCTGCTGGTTCATTTCGTTTAGTAGAGAAATTAACCTCGTTCTTTGCGTCAGAACACAGAAAGACATTTGATACAGAATTACAGCTCTGACGCAAAGATTAAGCTAGTTGCTGAACTAGAAAAATTCGACGAGCCATATGAAACTACTTTGTATCAAATGTTTGACTGTGTAATTCCACGAGCCAGCTTAGGAAAGAGCAGTACTCTCTCCGTTTCAAATAAGTTGTCGTAGGTTTGCTCCGATTTGGTCTAGATACATGTGAAACGAGTTGTCGCAGGTTTGCTCAAATTTTAGTGTTCAGATTTGCGTATTTGAAAAAAAGATATGTGGACAACTAATTTGGAACGGGAGGTGGTAATTAACATTACAGTAAAAACTGTTACATGCTGTGATTTCTACCGGGTTTTCGCATTTACAGAGCGGTAGGTAGGTCGAGGAGACCCCAGCGACATCTTTGCAGTGATAAAATTTCTTTGGCAGATTCCACCAGTGGCAGTAGATTCGAATCTGAAATGGTCCAAAAGGAGATGCAGCTTGCATCAGTGTCTAGGCACTACAGAGTTGTTAGCGTGAGCCACTTGTTCATCCCCCCCCCCCCCCCCTAAACTTACGCTTTCCTATGCTCAATGACGAATCTCAAATAATTGGATATTCTTTATAAAGGAAAATGATGTGGCGTCCACTAAGGAAGGGGCTAAAAACTGTATTGGTGCCATTTCCTTTTCTTGAGGGCAATTAGAAAGCTTAAGAAGAAGTTTTAGACAACGTGAAATAACGATTCTTGTGTTGATTTTTGTTGTTGTTTATGTGGTGTTGCTATCGCCAACAGGAGCTTGACGTCTACGTGTGGTGTATCCTCAGACAACGTGAAGTGGACATTCTGGGTGGGTTCCATGGATGATAAATGGTGACCGACCACACAACGTCCAGTAACCTGGGGCGAAGCTGACACTCACAAGCTTTCACTAAACCCTTTGCAAATAACTATGTGTTACTTCCTAAAAAAAACTATGTGTAACGATCTCCCCCTCCACCCCATAATACTCCCTCCAACCCATAAAATATGTCTTAACTTTATCTAGCCTAAATATGTTCAAATCTAGACAAGACATCTTTCATGGAACATGTGAACTATAAAATACTATCGTAACCAATATAACCTTATATTGCGAAAACCCCCAGCAGCACCCAAGCTTCCGTGATCCCTATAATTCAATTTTTTTCAAAAACACATTTCTAGTATTCCAAAAATTATCAAAATATGGTAGTGTGAGAGTACATTTCAGAGACATGCTAAATATTTTGGGAGAAAATAAATTTTTTGGGGGCCACACAAAAAAGACAAATTTCTGACAGGTTTCTTTGTTATGTACCCCTATATGCATGCGGAAATTTATCTTTTTTCTATAGCTCAAAATAGAACGAAATTTCTACTGAAACTTCGCACAAAAGTGTTCAATACATGTATATGTATTCATGGAATAATTTTTTTTGATTTTCTGATACAAAAAAGTGCATTTTATAAAAAATAAAAAAATAGGATTCACTGGTGCTCGGGGGCACCAAATCTGTGTCAGCAGTTTATATTAGTGACAGCTGTTCATGATTCGTAACATAGGTGAACCCATCGCTCTATTTTGCTTGCTTCACCCTTGGCATCAATACTTAGGTTTGTTATTGTAAGCCTCCTATGAGCTTGTGAATGCTCGAGCTCTCTGCTCACTACACTTATATAAGATGATGGGATAGTTCGGCGGCATAGTAATTCTTTTCAAGTTGTGCTCGGATGCGGTTTAACAGAAAATACAAAATGTAATACTCTCTCCGTTTAGGATTATAAAGCCCGTATGTACTTTAAGAAAAATTTGGCCATCAATTTGATCAACGATATATAAGTGATACACTACAAAAATCATATATTTGGATTCAGGTTTAAATAAAGTTTTTGATGTAACAAATGATGCGACATATAAATCATATTTCATTGATCAAGTTTATCATTTTCTTATATTAAGTGAAAATGTCAAAATGCGGATGCTTTTGCGCTTGAGTATCTTTTTCAGCGTTTAGATGCATTTCGTGCGTGCAACTAGATTTGCGCTGAATATTGCAAGTGCATATCACCATTGAAATCTTTAGACCCATTTGAAATGGATTGGTTCGGCTTGGAATCGCCCATCTAAAGGCTGATAAATTATACGCCCTCTGTGCCGAATTAGTTGTTGCAGATTCGTGTAGATGTGCATGTATCTAGACGTGTTTTAGTGTATAGATGTATCTAGACGTGTTTCACATACAAATCAAAATAAACTTGTGAAATCTAATACATGAAACAGAGAGAGTATGTAATTATATTAATAAAATATTTTCACCTGTCACAACATACGCTTAACGTGTCTATTTTAGCCAAACACGAGCACATCCGTGATCCGTGAGCATTTTCCAGGTGGATGTACCAAAATGCCTTGATTGCCGTTCCGCTCATCCAGGGGCTTATAAATTCCATTTACCCCCACGACATCCGTTTTCTCATTCCTCTTGTCGCTTCCTTCCTTCCGAGTCCCCGTGGAGTGAAGGTGGACGGAATCCCGGCGAGATGATGATTGCGCGCAGCCGCCTCCTCAGATCCAACGCCGCCTCGAAGGTGACTGACCGTCATAGCTCTTCCATCTCCTCCTGTTCAATCCGTACCGCGAAATAGGCATTCGCGTCAGTTCTTATCACCCAGAAATGCGAGAAGTTGGGCGTTTTTTCATGAATTTTCCGGTCTGGTTGGTGATTGTTTTTCCTGGTTTATTGGATGCGTAAGTGGAGTGGTATGATGGATTAAGATTTGATCGACTCTGGAGCAGCAGCAATAGAACAGTTCATCTGAACTTTGTTTGTGTTCTTCAGTTCCCAAGTTTGTAGATTTATGAGACCTGATCGTTGTGTGATCAGCAGATGGATCCGCTTTCCATCTGGTTTTACAAAAATAAATCTCTTCGTGCGCATACATGTACTAGAAATTTGTATTGTTCTGTTCTTAAGATTGGAATTCCTTCATTTGGTTTATTAGGGTCGATGACAGGGGCGTTACACAGCTCGACACTGAACACGTGCAGTAATTTTTAACCAAGATAAGACACCTGATTTCTTCTTCCCTCTCACCATGCAGGCTGAAAGTTTAGTAAAATATGTAGCTAGTGCTGGAAAGTTGGATGGGCTGCATAGGTTTTCAGAGGCACCACCCAGGTACTTCAGTTCTGAACCGTTTCTTCAGGCTGAACCGACAGAAGAAATCGGGTAAGTAGAAACATTGTGTCACTATATTATGCACTAGGATGCTTATAATCTTTACATGTATTAGTTATGGTGTGTATTTTCTACCTCTGATGCTGCAACGTTTTGCCAGGTTTAAGGGGCATGGCATGCTGGCTCCGTTCACAGCAGGATGGCAGAGCACTGATGTGAATCCCCTGGTTATCGACAGATCTGAGGTTCTGGGACACGGCATTGCTTTACCTCTCCTGTAGAAATAACTTATTGTAAAATAATGCTAAGAATGTCCAGTAGTTGATATAATTCAGTGGTTGTAAGTTTTACCTTACACTATGCAACTCATATTGCAGGGTGCTTATGTCTACGATATCAATGGGAAAAAGTATATAGATGCCCTTGCCGGATTGTGGTGTACAGCTCTAGGTACGTGGAGGGATTCCCTTACAGTTTTCCTTCAAAAACAATTCTACACTTCAGGCTTCTAGTCATTTCAATGCTAAGAGCTTGTACATGTATATTAGTAATTACTCCCTCCGTTCCTGTGAATAAGATCTATTTGATTATTTCCAAAGTCAAGCTAAATAAACTTTGACCAAAGTTATAGAAAATATCATTGACAACTATAATATTATATAGATGTCATATGAAAATACATTTCATGGTGTATCTAACGATACTGATTTTATATTGTGCATGTTAATACTTTAATCTAAAAACTTGGTCAAACATCACGCAGTTTGACTTTACAAAAAATATAAGCCTTATTCATTGGAGCAGAGGTAGTAGCAGTTAATGTAGGTGTTGCCTACTGAACACTGGATTAGCCATAGGTAAACAAAGTTACACGCGAAACTGAATCACTTCATACTTTGGAAAAAAAAACCTGACCCTACTGACTAATCACACTTCTTATAAGGACTGCATATTCCTACCTAAAGTTTCTATGTTTCAAATTAGTTCAAATGAAAAAAAAAAGACTACTCACTTTTTCTGTTGAAGCATTAGTTTTAGATCTAGATGCTGCCGTTGCACTCTTTTCCTGTTTCGCCTGCTTGGAAGGAAAAAAGACAACCGCAAATTTCTAGGAGTTCTACAGCAAAGTGGCTGTTCATTTCTAGTTTCTAATATGTATCATACATCTACGTAAGGTTTTCTTGCAGTTATCATAAATGAGGAAAACGTATATTTGTGTGTAGTACAGCTTGTGGTCTGATTGAATTAATTAAAAATTTCCTACTGGTACATTATGCTGATTGTTTTTTTATTTTGTTTTCTAAGCATATGTTTGTATTGTTTCTTTAGCATACTATTTGCATTGTTTTCAGGTGGTAACGAACCTCGACTAGTCAAAGCTGCTACAGAGCAATTAAACAAATTACCCTTCTATCATTCCTTCTGGAACCGTACTACCAAACCCTCATTGGTACATACGTTGATCTTTCAGTATCCTCCTTAAGACAATTGTTAAATGGTAGAGTATGTATTTTGTTGATGATATCCTGTTTGCCATGCTGTCTGTATCATTTGAACTTTCACCGTCTTCCACTAGAAAGGGACAAACTGAAGAAATTGGTTCAGGGAAATTGATATTAATGTGTGTTGCTAAATTCAGGATCTTGCGAATGAAATTCTCAAGATGTTCACTGCTAGGGAAATGGGAAAGGTATTCTTCGCAAATAGCGGTTCAGAAGCAAATGACTCTCAGGTACAATTATTACTTAATCAAATTGGCATCAGTTGGAGTTTATGATACTCATAAATTAAACACTGTTCTTATCTGTCCATTGTGCTCAAGCTTGAATAGTCAAAACAATACGCATAGTGCCACCTCCTATAAAAAAACGGCCATTGAATTAAAGACTATGCTTTTGGTCTTCATTTACTGAAACATTGACACTGTGATGGAAGTGAATTTTATATTTGTTCAGATTCATCATGTTTTCTAGCAATACTTAGTTTCTCCCTTGTCTTTTATCTGTGATATTTAAATTATAAAGTTCACATTGCCTGAGTAGTATTTGTATTCTGGAGTAGTAAGAAATTAGTTTATTACTTCACTGAAGCATGGCCTGTTATTACCAAATCTTGCTTTGTCCCGTTGATGAATGTTTACGATTACTATTTAGCTCCATTCTTCCAGTCCTGATCGCCTGATATTTACAGGTGAAATTAGTGTGGTATTATAACAATGCACTTGGGAGGCCAAAGAAGAAGAAATTTATTGCACGCTCAAAATCGTAACGTTCCTTTTCTTTTTCTTCACTACATTTATATACCTAAATCTATTAGGTACACTCCAATTTCATTTTGTCTTGTATATTCTTTGTTCAATTTCATTTTTTCTTTTATATTCTTTGTTCATTATACAGACACTATCATGAATTGCAGGCAGCTAAAGTGTTTCACTTCTCAAAAAACAACATGTGCTTTTTTTTTTTTTTTTTTTGTAATAATTTTGCATCAGAACTAGTGAAAAATTGAGCAGTCCAAGAGCTGCATTGTAATGATATTTCACCAGGGAACACGTATCCTCCAAGCATTCACATTAATGTTACTGATTTAAGGTGTTTAATTTCATATTAACCAGACTTTGATTATATATTCGTGCAGATACCATGGTTCAACATTAATAGCAGCTAGTCTATCGGGGTGAGCTAACGTTCCTGCATAACAATAATAGTATTTCTTTTCTAAATCATTCAGTTTGTGCAATAAACTTATGAAAGGTGTTTTATTGCCCACAGTTGACATGCTCCTTATGTTCTTTGTACGTTTGCAATAATTTATATTTGCTTCTTTATAAATAGACTTCCTGCTCTTCACCAAAAGTTTGATCTACCGGCACCATTTGTTCTGCACACGGACTGCCCTCATTACTGGCGCTTCCATCTTCCTGGTACCCATACGTCAGTTCTTTTTGTACACTCACGTTAGAATATAATGTTTACTAAAATTGATTTTTTTAATGTAGATGAAACAGAAGAAGAATTTTCAACTAGACTTGCCAATAATCTGGAGAGTCTTATCATCAAAGAAGGACCCGAAACAGTAAGTTTATTTTTTTGTACACATGAAGGATCATATGCTAGATGTTGGTACACTGTTCCTGAAGTAACCCCTCCCCTTTTATTTTCAGATTGCTGCCTTCATTGCTGAACCTGTGATGGGTGCTGGTGGGGTCATCCTCCCTCCAAAGAGTTATTTTGAGAAGGTGCATTAAGAACTTGATCCTAGAACCCCCATAACTTTCTTCTAGTTGGTAATTCTAAAACAAATACGATTCACCTTCGAAGGGTGTTTGGTAAACATATATTTTTCAGTGACAATTGCAAGATATTTGAACTTATAACAATTTCATCAGATTTGGTTCCAACTTCCGTAAAATAGTTAGAATACTTAAAAATACAGTGCACTTGTTTTAAGTAAATAGTCGAAACACCCTAATTGCATCACCTCTTGCCAGCAAACCTGAAAGGAAAATTTGAACCATTCCCTGTTTATTCCTCAGTTCACATAACTATGCTCTAGGAGGTGCATATGAATGTACTTATGATGTTTTGATGGGAACTCATTCTTGTATCCCTCGAGGATTTATTTTCTTTATTTAATAAAAATAAAAATTCTGAAATGAATATAGCCCCGTTTGTTATGCGTAAGTGGCAATGTGATGTTATCCTTTTTTCTTTCATGGTTTCATAATATTTTATTCCAAAGAAATGGTCGTTGGAAAGTGCAGCTGACTGCAGCCACCAGTATTTGTACAGTTATGTAGTTCCGTATCAAATAATTTTGTTCTCCTTCATTGTGGGGCCATGTATGCTAATCTCGACTATTTTTCCTCCAACAGATTCAAGCAGTCCTCAAGAAGTATGACATCTTATTGATAGCAGATGAGGTAATTTAAGTTTATCTTGTAAAGAGAGAATCAAATACTTTATTGGTGGAAAAGTTATTTAATCATCCCTATAGGTCATTACTGCATTCGGAAGATTGGGAACCATGTTTGGATGTGATAAGTATGACATTAAACCAGATCTTGTCTCCATAGCAAAGGTGAGTTCCTGAGTTTGTTACCTCTAGATTACTTATTTGATATAGATGATAGCTTCCTTCTTTTCCTAAAAATATTGACTAATGATTTTGTTTGTTGCTGCCAGGCTCTCTCTTCTGCCTACATGCCAATTGCAGCTATTCTCGTTAGCCCAGAAATAGCAGATGTAATTCATTCGGAGAGCAACAAACTTGGTAAATATACTTCTACGGCATAAATTTCTTTTTTCTTTTGCTGCTGTTGTTACAAGAACTTGGGTTGTTTAAGTGCAGGTTCTTTTGCTCATGGCTTTACATACTCGGGGCATCCAGTTTCGTGTGCTGTTGCCATAGAAGCTCTGAAGATTTACAAGTAAACCACAATTTACCTAAAAATTCTTAACACTTCATTTATGCTTGATGTATGCATCTGATTAATCATTTTCATAATTGTTATCAGTGAGAGGAATATCACCAAAAATGTCAACGAAATTGCTCCAAGGTTCCAGGAAGGAATCAAGGCCTTCTCAGGAAGTCCGATCATCGGAGAGGTAATTATCATGTCTAGTTTCTTTTGTTTATAAATATTTAATCGTTTCTTTCCTGTTAAACACATAATATGTGTCCTCCTCTCCACAGACACGTGGCCTGGGATTGATACTTGGAACTGAATTCGTTGACAACAAGTCGCCAAATGATCCCTTCCCTGCAGAATGGGGTTCGTACCTTTCATGCTTGCATTCTTTCATTTTCAGCAGACATTGCTAGCATGGAATATTTCATTCTTCAGCCACTAAATTTTTTCTACGCTGTCCATGCTGTTAGGGGAATTATACGGTAGAGAAATTCTGTTATTTAACACAGGTCTATGTAGCTATTGAGTTTTCTGGCCATCTAGAAATATGTAATGCAATGCATTAAACTAATTTATTCTACGCTTTTCCGAAGCCAAGATACTAATTGAACTTCACCAACTATGCGACATCAGTAAACTACTTAGTGAGAAACAACAAAAGAAAACCTTAGTCGAGTGGGTCTGAAATTTAATAATGTATCCTTCAGAAGTTGGGATTTGAGAGTACTTACCAAAATAAACCATCTGAGCAGTGAAAGATACCTTAGGAAATGGCTTGAATAGCTGAGCAAATCCTGGTTGGTGTTTTCAGGAGTTGGTTCAATATTTGGTGCCGAGTGCGAGAAGCGCGGGATGCTTATCAGGGTCGCTGGGGATAGCATCATGCTGTCACCCCCGCTGATAATGACTCCTGGTGAAGTTGATGAAGTAAGATCGCACTCTTTAAAGTATGATAGATATTCTCATTTTGGTGAACTGTCCGAACTGACATGAACCTTTCAGATTGTGAGCAAATATGGTGACGCTCTGGAGGCCACAGAGGAAAGAATTGCAGAGCTCAAATCCAACAAGAACTAAACAATTTCGATTTGCTTTAAAGCATGTAGCGATGGTTGGAGATGGCGATGCCAATGTTCAGTGCACAGAGTAGCTTGGTCTTCAACAATTAGATTTCACAATAATGAGCTTGCTAAAAGCCTGAACCTTGTTCATGGTGTGCACGAAGTTAGTCGTTATTCACTCCCATGATACAAGAAGGGCGTTTGTGACTGGAGAAAGTGATCATTTGAATGGGGGAAAACGCTAAGTAGGTTGCAATATCAATTAGGAGTAGATTATTATGCTAAGATAATTAATTAGCAAACATCATTACCAAGAAAAAGGTTTTGGTTTTGGTCCGTGGCACCTTTCCACCAGATAGAAAGAACATGTAGGTCTTGTTTGGTATTAGAGATTTTGTGGGGATTAGAGAGGATAAGTAAAGGGATTGGGTGAAACCCTGCCCCCATACAATCGCCATAAAACCCTAATCCACTAGGCATGTAAGCATGTTAGTGTATTGGGTATTGGAAAAAATACAGTAAAAATTGGGGATAGTGGAGATCAAACGAGTCCAATACACTAGCATCAAACATACTTTTATGAATAAGTAAGGGTCTGGGGCTTGGTGAGGATAATCCCCACATCTACAATAGTATCAAACAAGGCCAAATCCCAAATACTCCTAACTATCCATCATAAAAGTTTGGTCAAGGGGGTCAGAAGATCGTCGTGTCCCATCTTCCTTCGTGGATATGGGCTACACCGACACATGAATTCTTCATGTACCCGTAGCCGTAGGTACATCTACTAATCTCTTTATCGATAAGTTTATTAGCTTATCTAAGTGTGATCAATGCATGTTAATGTGTTTCCTAATAACAAAATTAAATCTAACACTAGATCTCATTTTTTTGGAAGTAGAACTTATGAGCTGACCGACTAAGAGCATCTCTAGCCGATCCCCAAAACGGCTTTAGAGGAGCAAATGTGCGCCGCTAACCGCCGGGACCGACTCTAGCCGAAGCCCAAAAGGTTTTAGTGGAGCATTTTTTTTATCATCGGCCTTCGCGGCCCCCAAATATCCTCCCCCGAGGCCGCTTTCCTAAATTTTTGCTCCTCCACTCCGCTACCACAGCCTCTCCGCCATGCTGCCGTATTTTCGTTGGTGTTCACACCGCCGACCACAAATCGCCTCGGCCGACAGTTGGAATCAACCGCCGCCCTTTTCCCCTCCGTTCGACCCACACACCGGTGCAAGCCATCGCCGGAATCGCTCCTGAGAGTCGCCGTATCGAGCTGGATCCTGTCGCCGATTTGAGGTCGTTTGCGACCGCGGAGAGGTGGATTCTTGCGTGAAAAGGGCCGCCGAAGCATGGGGGAGGTGTAGACCAACCGCCGTGGAGGATAATCTCCTGGTAACAGCCGTTGTAGCTATCGGTCGAACGAGCTTTCTGCCCAGCGGCGACATCGAGCTTCGGCGACCGGTGGTTGATAGTACGGCCGTCGCGTTCTCCTAGAGGCGCCGTCAGCCCTTTTGGTCGGCTTTACGGTGTCGGCCGCGGACTCCACCTCCGTCGCGCTGAAGGTATTCGCCGAATTGTTCATATGATTTCGTATTTCCCTCCGGACCAGTCGAGTATTGGAAACCAGAGACTATGATAGATAATGACATGTTGCATCATTTTGCATAACATGATCATTTAAAATGAAAGAGACATGCCAGAGAACTTTAGGTACATCTCAAATGGAGACCTTGTTGAGCATGAGCATGATGCAGACACGATCCACAAGTTCCTCAAAATGCACCGACGCATAGAGAACCCGGATGCATACAGTCAACTACAAAATGATCTTATTGAGCATCACTGGGTCTCCATGGTGGGGGTAGTTATGTTTTTTCTTCACTTGTTTGGTTTGAAACAATTTATTTAGTTCATTCATTCGGTTTGTAATAATAAAATAGTTTGATTTATTACATTTAATTCGATTTGTAATATTGATACTTTGGTTCATATGGTTTGATATGCAGAAATAAAATTTTACTCCTCTAAGTTATTGGGGTTTGGATCTACGGTGCTAAATTTAGAGGAGCAAATATAGGTCGCTCATAGATAGGGGACGTTTGCTCCTCTAAGTTATTGGGGATCGGCTTAGAGATCGGCTAGAAATGCCCTAAGGACCACCTGTTTTTTTCCGATAAAGGAGCATAGCCCCAGCCTCTGCATCAATCGATGCACACGGCTTGCTTTATTAAAATCATAGTATCATAGTATCAAATCCGGAAGAATCCATCCTCCCTTATTACAATTATGGAAAAGCTAAGATTGATACATGAATCAACCGCAAGAAAATACGGTTAACGGAAAAGTTATGCATTTGCTATTCTATTAAGATGCCGTCACCCAGTAGCCTGGAAATAGAAGTCGTGAGCAACCACTAGCATCCGATTGCATCCAATAACCATATCCTCCCGCTGCTCCGACGGGAGAAGGAAACCCCATTGCTGAATTGTATGAGCAGCTCGCCGGATAACCTGCAAAAAATTAGTTCCATTTTGTTTGTTAAAGATAATATCATTTCTAGTTCTCCAAATAGCCCAACAAATGGATCAAACACCAATCCGAATCTTCTGTTTATTACTTTTCCCCACACCATTCAACCATCTACCAAACATATTAGTAACATTAGCTGGTGGAGAAATGTTATAAGTAAGGTACATCATACGCCATATTATCTTCACAAAAGGACAATGAATAAACAAATAATTAACGGTTTCCGTGGAATCACAAAAACAACACTTTTGACATCCCTTCCACTTCCGTTTGGCTAACACTAGTAGAAAACCTCTCATCCATCTAAGCCTTTAGTACCGGTTCCCTTACGAACCGGTACGAAAGGCTTTATTAATACCAGTTCCAGGGGTGGGACATCTATACCGGTTCGTAACGGACCTTTAATACCGGTTCGTGTTACGAACCGGTATGAAAGGTTTTCTGCCCAAATTCCAGGCTGAGGTGGGGCCAGGGCTACACCTTTAGTACCGGTTCGGTACCCAGCTATATCAAATCGCCCAAACCCTTCCCGAGCCCCTGGCTCTCATTTTTCTCTTCTTCCTCACACTCTAAATTTTTCTCCACCTCTCACACTCCAACAAATCTCTATTTTTTCTCCACCATTCTAACAAGATTAACGGCATACATCTATCGAAGGGTTAGCAATATCATCCTTCCTTCCGGCGTTCCTAATTTAGCTCATTTCTTTGGTAGTTTTAACTCGTACTATTTTTCTAGTGCAAGCAAGGTGTTCGATGAAATGCCTAAGTTAGTGATTTATTTTTTTATATGCAATTTGAGCTGAAACTATGGTATGTTTTGTAGGTTTTAATTAGTATCATCCCCGTCCTTACCGCCGTCGATCGCCAGCGTCGGCCCCTAGCCGGCACGGTACCACCTCGGTGAGCCCCTCTTCTTTTTTATAAAAAACAATTAGTTTTATGTGATGAACTTGAATATTAATTAAGTTGGTCACTCATATATCCACGATGTTGTGTATTTAATGATTTTTGATATACATATAAAATGCAGATGAGTCGACAATGGATGTACGGTGACCGGTGCCATCCCGAGTTCATTAATGGCATGCATTATTTTCTCAACGTGGCTGAGGCAAACAGGCGGTCGAATGGTTTCATGTATTGTCCATGTAGTTCCTGTAAGAATATGAAGGATTACTCTACCTCGAAGACCCTTCACGTCCACCTGCTGGAGAACGGTTTCATGCCCAGCTATAATTGTTGGACCAAGCACGGAGAAAGAGGGGTTATATTGGAAGACAACGAAGAAGAAGAGGATAGTGACAACTATCCCTTATTCACTGAAGACGGTGATAGTAGAATGGGGGAAGACGAAGCTGAATAAGAGCCCATTTTCGATGAGCCGATTTTTGATGACCCGGATGACGATTTGGGTCGGGCCATTCTTGATGCGAAGATGAACTGCGGAAATGAAAAGGAGAGGTTGAAGTTGGAGAAAATGTTAGAGGATCACAACAAACTGTTGTACCCAAATTGCGAAAATGGTCAGAAAAAGCTGGGTACCACGTTGGAATTGCTGCAGTGGAAGGCAGAGAATGGTACTTCTGACAAGGGATTTGAAAAGTTGCTGAAAATAATAAAGAAGATGCTTCCAGGGGAGAACATGTTGCCCTCTAGCACGTACGAAGCAAAGAAGGTTGTCTGCCCTCTAGGATTATAGGTGCAGAAGATACATGCATGCATCAATGACTGCATCCTCTACCGCGGGGAGTACGAGAATTTGAATGCATGCCCGGTATGTAGTGCATTGAGGTATAAGATCAGGCGAGATGACCCTAGCGATGTTGAGGGTGAGTCCACCCCCAGGAAGAGGGTTCCTGCGAAGGTGATGTGGTATGCTCCTATAATACCACGGTTGAAACGTTTGTTCCAGAACAAAGAGCATGCCAAGTTGTTGCGATGGCACAAAGAGGACCGTAAGAAAGATGTGATCTTTGAGACACCCCGTGATGGGTCGCGGTGGAGAAAAATCGACAGAGAGTTCAAGTCATTTTCAGATGACGCAAGGAACTTAAGATTTGGTCTAAGTACAGATGGCTTTAATCCTTTCGGGGAGCAGAGCTCCGCCATAGCACCTGGCCAGTGACTCTATGTATCTATAACCTTCCTCCTTGGTTGTGCATGAAGCGGAAGTTCATTATGATGCCAGTGCTCATCCAGGGCCCGAAGCAACCCGGCAACGACATTGATGTGTACCTGAGGCCATTGGTTGAAGAACTTTTAGAGTTGTGGCGTGACGAAGGTGTACCTGTGTGGGATGAGCACGAACAAAAGGAATTTAACCTACGAGCGTTATTATTTGTAACCATCATGATTGGCCTGCTCTTGGTAACATTTCAGGACAGTCAAACAAGGGATACAATGCATGCACACACTATTTAGGTGAGACTGACAGTAATTATTTGGGAAACAAGAATGTGTACATGGGGCATCGTCGATTTCTTCCAAAACAACATCACGTAAGAAAGAGAGGAAAGCATTTCGGAGGTGAGGCAGATAACCGAACGAAGCCTACCCACCCTACTGGGGAAGTTATATATGATATGGTCAAGGATTTAAAAGTGATCTTTGGAAAGGGTCCCGGCGGACAATCTGTTCCGCATGATGTTGACGGACACGTACCCATGTGGAAGAAGAAGTCGATATTTTGGGAGCTACCCTACTGGAAATTCTTAGAGGTTCACTCTGCAATCGATGTGATGCACGTGATGAAAAATCTTTGCGTGAACCTGCTAAACTTCTTGGGCGTGTATGGGAAGACAAAAGATACACCAGATGCACGGCAGGACCAGCAAAGTATCCACGAAGGAAACAACCTGAATCCAGAGAAGTATCAAGGTCCTGCCAGCTACGCTCTTACCAAAGAGGAGAAGGAGATCTTTTTTGAAGTCCTGAGTAGCATCAAGGTCCCGTCTGGCTTCTCGTCGAATATAAAGGGAATAATAAACATGTCGGAGAAAAAGTTTCAAAACCTAAAGTCTCATGACTGCCACGTGATTATGACACAATTACTTCCGGTTGCATTGAGGGGGTTTCTGCCGGAAAATGTTCGAGTACCCATTGTGAAGCTATGTGCATTCCTCAATGCAATTTCTCAGAAGGTGATCAATCCACTTACTCTACAAAATTTACAGAAGGATGTGGTCCAATGTCTAGTCAGCTTCGAGTTGGTGTTCCCACCATCCTTCTTCAATATTATGACACATCTCCTAGTTCACCTGGTCGAAGAGATTGGCGTTCTCGGTCCTGTATTTCTACACAACATGTTCCCCTTTGAGAGATTCATGGGAGTCTTAAAGAAGTACGTTCATAACCGTAGGCCAGAAGGAAGCATCTCCAAGGGCTATGGAACAGAGGAGGTCATTGAGTTTTGTGTTGACTTTATTCCTGACCTTAAGCCGATCGGTGTTCCTGAATCGCGCTATGAGGGGAGACTGCGTGGAAAAGGCACGCTAGGAAAGAAATCAGCAACGTGTATGGACGGACATTCTTTCACTCAATCACACTAGACAGTTCTACATAATTCCATCTTGGTGGCTCCGTACAAAGAGGAACACAAGGATATCTTACGCTCTAAATACCCGGAGCAACGTGAAGATTGGATTGATGGAGAACACATGAAGACTTTCGGCGGTTGGTTGCAAACACGTCTCATGAATGTCACCGATGATGAGAAGCTGTACTTGTTGGCCAAGCAACCATCTTCTACTATATCGACTTTTCAAGGGTACGAGATTAATGGGAACACATTTTACACTTTCGCCCAAGACAAAAAGAGCACCAACCAAAACAGTGGTGTCCGCTTTGATGCAGAAGATGGCAATGGGAACAAGGTCACACATTATGGGTACATAGAGGAGATATGGGAACTTGACTATGGACCTAATTTCAAGGTCCCTTTGTTCCGGTGCAAATGGTTCAACCTGAAAGACGGGGTACAGGTAGACCCGCGATACGGAATGACTACAGTGGATTTCAAGAATCTAGGGTACGACACCGAACCATTCGTCCTAGCCAGTGAAGTGGCTCAGGTTTTTCATGTGAAGGATATGTCTAGCAAACCGAAAAAAAGAAAAGAAAGGCAAGAGGACACATCATACGATGAGCCAAAGCGGCACATAGTTCTTTCAGGAAAAAGAAACATCGTGGGAGTAGAGGACAAGACAGACATGTCAGAAGATTATAATAATTTTGACGATATTCCACCCTTCAAGGTAAAAATTGACCCAAGCATCATCTTAAACAATGAAGATTGTCCATGGTTGCGTCACAGTAAGAAGAAAGGGAAACGGACGAAGAAAACTCAGAAGACTAGCTAGCTACATATAGGGATCATAACTTCTGTATCTCAATATGGAAATCACTTTTGTGTAATGATGTTACTGTATGTAAGATATTAACAATGGAGATGGTTGGCTTGTTTTACTGCTTCCCATGGCGTATCGATGCTCCTTTTATAGGCACGGCGCCGCTTCTACTTTGTCTTCTTCTTCCTCCGACAGGGCGTCGTGCGCTACATACTTTATCTCATCGAGCAGGGCGTCCTTATCCTGCCGACAGCTTTAGTACCGATTGCACCCACCAACCGGTACTAAAGGTTACCCACGCGTCCTTATCCCACCGACAGGGCGTCGTGCGCTACACACTTTAGCTCATCGAGCAGGGCGTCATTATCCTGCCGACAGCTTTAGTACCGGTTGCACCCACCAACCGGTACTAGAGGTTACCCACGCGTCCTTATCCCACCGACAGGGCGTCGTGCGCTACATACTTTATCTCATCGAGCAGGGCGTCCTTATCCTGCCGACAGCTTTAGTACCGGTTGCACCCACCAACCGGTACTAAAGGTTTGCCTCTGTCTTCCCGCCTATTTTCTTCCCGCGCTTTCCACCGGTTCCCGCCTCTGTCTTCCCGACATTTTTTCACTATATATATGTAGGCTTGGCCACCATTTACATATCACATCTAGACTCATATCTGCAAACCTCATCATTCTCTCCCATGGCTTCCATCGTATCTCTAACCCCCCCGGGAGGCGGAGGCGCTTTGCGCCTCGAACTACCCCTGCCCGCCGGGCTACCGCGTCCCGACCGGCTGGTTGCTAAGCGTCGGAGGCGTACCGGTCCCTCCAGTCCCTCTAGGTGTGGCGCGCGAGATGGCCATCACGAACCACTACTACTTCGACCTCACGCCAGAGCAGCGGAGGAATCCCCAGTGGCATCCCGACTACAGCCCGACTTGGGAAAGCTTCTTCATCAATCGGCGTGAGAGGGCGCTTTCCAGGCACGAGGAGGGCGGCCCGCCTCCTTCGAACTTCAACGAGGCCGGCCGTCGGCTGTGGTGGCGCGGCCAGACTCTCCAGGGCGTCATGGCCTATCGTGGCCCCCGCCTGCGCTACCCTCAATCCCAGCCCACGCGTGCTCTCCCACCGAGGTTCGACTACCGCGACCCCGATGCCAGCGACGATGATGACGGCGACTACGACGACTACAGTGGCGAGTACTATAGGGCTAGGCACGAGTATGACTGAATGACTCCAACAGTCAAATCTGGCACTATATCTTAATTTTCAGTTTAGCTATGTACTTTTATTTCGAGTTCAATCGTAATAAAATTTTATTCCCGCCCTTTCTTTCCCGCATTTTTTCTCCCATGCGGCGTCGTGGCGGGAAAGAAATAGAAAAGAAAACAAATGAAAAAAGAAAAAGAAATAGAAAACAAATAGAAAAGAAAAGAAATAGAAAATAAAAAGAAAAGAAAAGAAACACAAAAGAAAAGAAAAAAACAGAAAAGAAAGAAGAAACAGAAAAGAAAAAATAAATAGAAAAGAAATATAAAAAAGGTTATAGAAAAGAAGTAAAAAAGAAAACAAACGGAAATAGAAAAAAGGAATAGAAAAGAAAAGAAATAGAAAATGAAAAGAAAAGAAAAGAAACACAAAAGAAAAGAAAAAAGAAACAGAAAAGAAAGAAGAAAACAATAAAAGAAAAAAGAAACAGCAAAAGAAAAGAAAACAGTAAAAGAAAAAAGAAAACAAAAAAAAACCCTTTGGTACCGGTTGGTACCACCAACCGGTACGAAAGGTCTTTAAATGCCAGGTTGGTGGTACCAACCGGTACCAAAGGCCTCTCCCCCTGGTTTTCCCTTACCCGCGCGACGGAAAATCCCCAAATCCCCTGGTTCTCCCTTAGCCGCGCGACGCACAAAGCAGAGCCGCCGACGCACCCACGCCGCCGACGCGCCCACGCCGCCGACGCAGCCGCCGCCGCCGACGCAGCCGCCGCCGCCCGCAGGTAACCTCCCCGGCCCTCTCCTCCTTCTTTCCCTCCCTACCGCCGTGCCCACTGCCCTCCGCGCCTGCGCGCACCTCGCCGAAGCTGCCGCCGGCCGCCTCATCCACGCGCTCGTGCTCACGCACCCCGCCCTCGCCTGGGACCAAGTCGTCGCCACCGCCTTGCTCGACATGTACGCCAAGTGCGGCCTCATCGCCAGCGCCCGCAAGGTGTTCGACGAGATGCCGGCCAGGGACCTCGTCGTCTGGAACGCGCTGCTCGCGGGCTACGCGCGCCACGGCCTCCCCGAGCATGCCCTTGCGCTGTCGCTCGTCTCTGGCTCGGTGCTGAACTTCCAGTACGGCAGAGCGCGCGCGCTGTTCCGGCAAATGGTGGCCAGCGGCGCCCGTTTCCCACCAAACTCGTCGACGGTTAGCAGCGTCCTGCCAGCATTTGGCACCATCGGTGACATAAAGCATGGCAAGGAGGTCCACGGCTACGCCGTCGTAACCGGCGTCGAACAGGAGCTCATCGTGGGCAGCGCTCTCGTCGACATGTACGCCAAGTCCGGACTCGTGCACGAAGCGCGCCACTTGTTCGACAGGATGTCAGAGAGGAGCACGGTGACATGGAACTCCATGATCTTCGGTCTTGCGAACTCCGGCCATTGCCAGGAAGCCGTCGGCCTCTTCGACCGGATGCCACGAGAGGGAGCGAAGCCGAACCACCTGACCTTCACCGCCCTTCTGACAGCCTGCAGCTATGGTGGCATGGTCGAGGTCGGGAAGGTCTTGTACCGTGGCATGGACGATGACGCTTGCATTGAGGACAAGAGGTTGCAGGTGAAGCTCGGCTTTGCGGCGGTGGTCGGCAGACGGGAGAAGCACCGGCGGCTTTGCGAGAAATGTGCTTCTTGTGGTTATGACTGCGTGAACCCTGGGTGGGAGCAGATGACATGGACGGCGGAGCTCAGAGATCACCTACCGCCGAGGCAGTATATTTGTTGATGAAAAAGTTAATTTTTAGGTGGTTATATGGGTTATACATGTTGTTCTCGTTCTTAGTTTGCTACATTTTTAGAGGAATCTGACATTATCTTAAGCCCTTAATTAATTTCAAGTCATTGTTCAAGATTTCTTGTTCTTGTGTTAGATGGCTATTCAAATAACTAGAATGGAAAATGGGCAAATCGCAAACGAGCAGCAATATGATGCCATTGCATTATCACTAGGTGTTCCGGCACTCTATGGTTTCGCTATTAATCGGTATACATAGAGAGAAGAGCGAGAGGAGGAGCGCCGAGTGTTAGGGTTAGGGTCCGTAGCGGTGCCGAGTCCGTGGCGGTGCCGCCGCGACATAGAGAGAAGAGCGAGAGGAGGAGCGCCGAGTGTTAGGGTTAGGGTCTGTAGCGGTGCCGAGTCCGTGGCGGTGCCGCCGCGACATAGAGAGAAGAGCGAGAGGAGGAGGGGGAACACCATGTCCGTGGCCGTGGCGATCCGTTAGGGTTTTTTTGCTTTCTTCATTTCAATTGTTATCCATCTAGCAATCTGTTATATGATCATGACATGATGAATGAAATACAATTGCTTTCTTAATTTTGTAGTGACATTGAGGTATGGAGGACGGCACCTTCGTCCGAGATGAGGAGGGGGAAGGAGCGGTGCAGAAATTGATCTATGAGAGTGCCCGTGGTCCGGAACCCGACGATGGAGATGACAACGAGTTCCAAGACTTTCTGAATGATTTTGGCGAGGGACTTGAGTCTGAACAAGTTAGAAAAGACAATGAAGTGTCCATCACAAACTCCGGCGAGGTGTATATCTATGTATCAATTAGTCTGTGTTCATCCCTAGATGCATTCATTTATTTGTATTGCACTTATTAACGAATAATTTTTTCTTTTAGCCTTCTGGATCATCGAGCAAGTCTGTTAGAACAAAACGAGGCCCGACGCGGGTGCTAAAGGGCGAGGGCAGGTTAGCCCTCACAGCATTCAAGGATAATGGTGAACCAGAGCATCCCAAGGAGTTTTGCCGCAAATTTACAAGTCAAGCCGGAGTTATTGTTAGGGACCATGTACCGATCAGCATTCAAGAGTGGCATAAGCCGAAGAACCCGGAGAGTCGTGCTAGTTATGTCAACGACACGATGAAATTTTTTCTTTGGGACACGCTACTGACAAAGTTCAGCCTACCGGAAGACATGACGGAAGGCCAGAAGAATAAAGTCAAGGAATGGACATGGAAGAAGATGGCCATACAATTCCAGAGCTGGAAGAAAAATTTATGGGACAAATATAAGAATGAAGATCCAGTATTCGATGATAATCTAGTGAAGATAAAAGATCACTGGGCCGCATTTAAGGAGTATAAGAAATCGTCTACTTTTGTGTCCCGATCGAAGAAAAATACCGAAAATGCTTCAAAGAAGAAACTTCCGCATCATTTGGGGTCAGGTGGCTACAAGAGTGCCATTCCGAAGTGGACAGCGTTTGAGAATAAACTGATGAATGCAGGAATCACTCCACAGACATGGGACTGGCCCGAACGGTCCAAGTTCTGGTTGTTCGCTCATGGGGCAGGGTTGGACCCAAAGACAGGGCTGATCGTTGCGAAGGGAAAATGGAAGGAAAAAAATTGAGGCAATTGTACCGAAGCTTGTAGATGCAATTGAAAAGGTCAGAAAGGGAGAGTACATTCCCGATCGAGAGAATGACGAGCTGACACTCGCTCTGGGGAACCCTGAACACGTTGGACGGGTACGAGCTCGCCCAGGTCTCACCATGAAGGAAGTGTGGCCGGACAGCGCTGACACTTATAGAAGCCGTTCGCGAAAGAAGAAGAAGGACGCCGACATTGTAACGGAATTGTTGACTAGGGTGGAGGCTCTTGAGAGAAATCAGAGGGCACCTGATCAGCCGCTGTTTCTACAGGATCCACAAGCCGATGCTGCCCCATCTCAGCGAAGAAGCAGTGCCGGTTCCTCGCATCTTGACGGATGTGGAGGAAGCTACCCCGTGGATTATGTCACGGAGAAGACAGATTGCGAGCTACATATGTTATTCAGGACCGCGTCCGTTAAGGTGGCGGTCGGCTATGTGTACCAAAGTGAAGATGGAGCAATGCACCATCATGTGCCCATTCCACCTGGCTGTATTCGTGTCGGGGTGGATGAAGTTGTTCCGGGTTTTGAAACAGTGGAGCTTGATATTCCTAGAGGTGAAGATGAGAGGACACTAGCCGATGTCAAGCACGGTTTCGCCCTATGGCCGAAGAAGTACGTCGTCCTTTTGCAAAGGCCACCGACTCCTACACATGAGCAGCAAATGCCATCGAATCCTCCTGGTGGCAGTCCTGGTGAGCAGCCAAGTCCACACCTACCTGAGAGGGACCCCAGCGTGAGTCCACCATCTCGAGATCCTCCGCGTAAGACAGCGTCCGTTAAGCGGAACGGTACGCCGCCTAGGAAGAAAGCTAGAAAGGAGAAACAACTGCCGCCTACTGAGAAGTTACCTTGGGAAAAAACTCCCGAGGAAAACGCGGAGGCCGTTCAGAAAGAGTTGAAATTTTTTTTTGCACCGAAAGTGCCAGAGATACCTTTCGAGAAGACACTAGATCCGGTGAAAGTTGTGCGTACCGTTGAGAATCTATATGACCCTGTACCATCGCCGCCATCTGACTATGCGCGTTCTATTGAAAGGTCGTATGACAAGATGATCGAGGCGACAAAACCCGTTCAATCGGGTATCAGGGAGATAAAAGGGATACACAGTGTCTACCAGCTCGGACAACAACCCGTTCAATCGATCGCCCCTCTCAAGGTGTTTGACGGGAAGCCCGTTCAAAGTTCTCGACAAGACACAACTGATTACGCCTTCGCTGAACGAGCATATCAATTTGTTCAAGGGAAAGATTTGGTCGAGAATCTCAGGAAGGTACCAACATGTATGCGTAACTTGCATTCGTGGTACCTTAATGCCTCAAAGGAAGGGATCGAGACTATCATGGTGCGAGTTAGGGAAGAGCACTACTTCCAGGAGTACTGTGTGAACGTTGACTTCGCCGAACTCTTTCAGTTATACAATCTCCGGGCCCTCGACAAATCAATCATCAGTTGCTATTGTTTGTAAGTGATTTATTTATTTAATTTGAGAAGTCTTTAGCTCAGCTCGTTCATTGTCTGCAGATTATAATCTTTTGTGCGCTATATTATGCAGATCGAAGATGCTCGAATGCAAAAGGGACGATATCACAGACATTGGGTTCATTGACCCGCACACAATGCATGTTAAAACCATAGAAGATCCCCTCTATAACAAGGATACACCGCAGACTTTGCTAAGGTTTTTGAAGCGACAACGTGATAAAAAGCTAATAATTTGGCCTTACAACTTCGAGTGAGTCTTACTGTCTTATAACACATTATATTTTGCTCACCGTATGTCAAAATTTTAACTAATGACTTATATATATGACACTACATATTGAAACGTGCGTAGGTTTCACTTTATTCTTCTCGTCATCAATATGGAAATTGGAGAAGTTGAAGTCTTTGACTCACTAAGCAAAAAATCGGAACTATACTTGTCTTGTTATTTAATGCTCAGAAGGTAATTTTAATTCTTATCGGTTTGTTTCGTTAATTTCCTGCTATGAACTAATTGATGACTCTTTTATGCATTTTCTTTTGTCGAGCAGCGTATGGAAAACTTTCATCAAGGAAGATAAGTCCCATGAATGGCCACCGAAGCTGCGATGGAAGGCGAAAGTAAGTAGTACTACCTAGGTCCACACATCTTTAATTATCATACTCGACTATTGTTTGATTGAATTATATTCTTGTAAAGAAATGCCCGCAACAACCAGAAGGGACTGATCTCTGTGGATTCTTCGTTTGCGAGTACATCCGCAGAATTGTCAGCGAGAGAACGAATAATGAAAGAAATAAAGAGGTACAAAAACAATCTTCACAAATTTGTTTTCTTATCATAAGTTGTGCTGAGTTTCAGTAATAGTTGTTTCATGTATTCATTTGTATCTTATTCTTTTATAGTTGGCAAGAAAGCGGAACAAGCTCTCAATCGATGACCGCTTCATAGCAATAGGCGAGGAATTGGCGGGATTTTTCCTTCGGGACGTCATACCACCATTCGCAGAGTACCACTATGAATGAAGATGTATATGTTACATATATAGTTGACTCGAAGAGTACCACTATACTACATGTAATAGACATATATAGAGTACGCCTCGGAGAGTACCACTATGCATGAAGATCGATCTTCATGCATAGTGCTACTTAATTTTGCGATCTTATGCAATTACATGTGTGTTATATTATATGCATCAACTTGCTATGCATCATCTTGATCTTCATGTACTACCTAAACCCAAACGCGTTTCTGGTGCATCGACGCGATATGAAACAAACCGATATCCCTAAACCCCTCCAAAAACCCTAAAAATTCAATTCTCTGCCGCGGCAGAGATTTGGGCAATTTCCCTGCCGCGGGTGGGAACCTTTGGTACCGGTTCGTATTACCAACCGGTACCAAAGCTCCTTGGCCCTGAGCTCTCCTGGTGGCCCACGTGGAGGCCCCTTTTATACCGGTTCGTAAGCAACCGGTACGAAAGGGGGGGGGGGCCTTTAGTGCCGGATAATTTATACCGGTTGCTCAACCGGTACGAATGCCCCTCTGGAACCGGTATTGATGAGAGATTTTCTACTAGTGTAAGTTATCCTTAGTAAAAAGCACTTTGTTACTAAAGAACCACATACAATTTTTAAAGGAATTTTTAGCTTCCATAGATACTTTCGAAGGAAAACGGTATGCCCATTCATCCAATCAAGATACATAGACTTGACTGAAAAAATACCCGAATCAGTAAGTTTCCAAACAAACTTATCTGGTTCAGCCGTTAGATTTATTGTAATTAAGCGCTGGCATAAATGTAATCATTGAACCCATTTATTATCATTCAAGCCTCTTCTAAAAGTAATACTCCCTCCGTCCCAGTTCGTAAGGCAAAGTTCCAAAAAATATTTGTCCCAAAATGCCTCACCTCCTAGGCATATTTGCATTTAATGTGAGAGTAAAACTGATTCATTATTGCATGCAAAAGACTCCTGCTTTCGTATCCCACCAATTAAAGGGTAGAAAATAATGTTGTTTTCAATTTCTCAATTAATTGCAGCGCCGATGTTAATGTTTTTACGTGATAATTTAGAGCCAATGAGAATCACCTTGGGCCAAGATATTTGAAAACTTTGCCTTGCGAACTGGGACGGAGGGAGTATTAATAGGTATAGTATCAAGTACTGTTGAGACTAACACATTCTTATGTTGAACAATATTATAAAGTGCAAGGATCACCTGTTTATCACCTATTTTATCAGTTTAATTAGCCTGCAAATGGAGAGACCTTAGTCTAATGATCGTGATCCTTAGTGGGTCGACTGTTGAGTCAAAACGGTCGGCTTCTGTTGCCAGTCGTATCAATCCTTAAGAGCAATGTGCAGATCTCTGCAAGTTTCAGCTTCCTGAAAATGGAGAGAATTTGATGCTGATCATCCTAGCTTGTTGTTTCAAGGTAGTTTCTGAATATAACGATAGACAACTTCCCTAAATAAAATATGTGGCTTTTCGGTGGAATTAACACCAATATTTCGCAGGTGATAAACAAGGAATAGCGCGTAAATATATAACCTCTCAATTCATATTACATGATATTAATATGGATGTACTAGACATATTTTAATTGTAGATATATTTATTTTAATTGTAAATAATATGAATCGAAGGGAGTGTTGCCTTCTTTACTCTTATTTTTACCAGCCACATAAGGTTGCCACTTTTCTTGTCGAATGTACAGCAGTAGAAGTACCGCGCACACCAACATTTTCTACTGAAAGCAACTTCCTACCAGTTCCCGCTATTTCTTGTGAAACCAAGTTGGCGCCAAAATCCTGCCAGTTCCCGCCATTTCTTGCGCCCCGCCAGAATTAAGGAAAGATAGAACTAAACCGCCGAATCCTTTGCCCCCCATTCTCCAATCCCACTACCACCGCCAAACCAGTACGCGGCAAAACCATCCTGCCATGGAGGCGCCGGCGGCGCCGGCGCACGCCCCCAAGAAGCGTAAGTTCGATCGAATGGACGGCCAAGAATCGCCGGGGAGCAGCAGCGCCGGCCATGGAGTAAGCCTGGATTTCATCAACAACCTCCCCGACGCCGTCCTCTGCACCATCATCTCGCTCCTCCGCACCAAGGACGGCGCCCGCACGCAGGCCGTCTCCCGCCGTTGGCGTCCCCTCTGGCGCTCCGCGCCCCTCAACCTCGTCGCCGACTCTACCCTCTCTGGGCAGGAGCGCAAGCGCGTCGTCTACGTCTCCAAGATACTCGCTGAGCACCCTGGACCAGCCCTCCGCTTCGCGCTCCCCTACATCCGCCAACGCTACTGTGGTAAGATTGAATGCTGGCTTCGTTCCCAAGCACTTACCAACCTCCAGGAGCTTGACTTTGGCTACGATGTCGAGGGCTACCTGCCATCCTCACTGCCGCTGCCGCTGCCACCGTCCACGCTGCGCTTCGCGCCGACACTCCACGTTGCCAGATTCAGCAGCTGCCGTTTTCCTGCACAGTCTCTGAATTTTCCCCACCTCAAGCAGCTCACCTTGTATGGGGTGACATTTCCGGGTGACGCTCTCCACAGCATGCTCACTGGCTGCCTTTCCTTGGAAAGCCTTTTGCTGCAAAATTGTTTTGGCATTGGCCTCCTCCGCATTAGCTCCCCGACTCTTAGGAGCATCGGCTTCTCCCCTCCTTTCAAGAGCGAAGATGCTACCAATTTCCAAGAGTTGGTCATTGAGGATGCTCCCTGCCTTGAGAGATTGCTACCACTTTATCCAGACTGGTCCGAGGACCATCCAGGTAATCCGGGCACCTAAACTGCAGGTATTAGGTTTGCTGTCGGATGGCATATCCAAACTCCACATTGGAACCACTGTTTTTCAGGTAACAACAGCCTTCTAAAATCATCCAGTAAGAATTCCTATATGCAGGTTACTGTTCTAATTGGGCTTTTGTCATTTTGTTCAGGAAATGACTGCCATCAGCCTGACAACCACAATGCACACCATGAAGGTTTTGGTTATCGATTCTATTGGCCCTAATCTTGATTCAGTAATTGGCTTGCTCAGGTGCTTCCCCTGCTTGGAGAGGCTGTATGTCATTGTGAGTAATCATATTTTTTTTTTCAATGTCGAAATCAGCATATCACTAACTTATGATATTAGGAGTATTAATGTATTATACTGCTAATCAACTGCCTTTACATTGTCTATTCTTTCCATCTCCAGTCGCACATACGAAAGGAAATGAAAAATGTGCAAAAGTATGACCCACTGGATCCAATTCAGTGCCTTGAGCTTCATCTAAAAAAAGTGGTGTTGAAGAACTACTTTGGCAACAGGCCAGATGTCAACTTTGCCAAGTTCTTTGTTCTGAATGCAAAGGTGATAGATGAAATGAATTTTGGAGTATTTAGCAACTGCAATGACAAATGGATGTCTAATCAACACAGACGGTTACAGTTGGATAACAGAGCATCCCGATATGCTCGATTTGAATTCAAAAGTTCTTCCCGGAGTAGTTTCACACATAACAAGCATACCCATGATTTGGCAATGACGGATCCCTTTGAGAGCGCCTTGTGATGATTCATGTGGTTCCCATCCAGAAGACTACATTGTCTCGATATGTCTGCCTCTGTTTGTAGTCTAAAGTTACCCCACCCTTCTAATTCTCTCTATTCAGTGATCTATTTTTTCAAACAATGGATGATTTTCTGTGCCACTAGGATGAAGCTTTAAATTCAGAACCTGCAAAATGTGCCAAGTGATGCTGGATAGAAGATGTTGAAGAGTTTTTTCAGTACTTAATTCTGTTCAGCGCTTGAATGTATTCAGAATCTTTATGTTTAGGTTGTAGTGGTTGTTCTTTCTCTATTTGATGTTGTACTGTAAGCTGCTTACACCAGCAGACATCAGCTATTATAATCATGTACTGAAAACATTTGCTTTAATGAAAAGGCAGAGCTTTGTGCTTGTCTATCTACTCAGACATCTGTGAGTTGTCTCTACCTGTAGGGCATCCGTGCCTGGAGGGCGGCTGTATTGAAGCATTTTAGTGAGTTGTCTCTACCTGTATGAGGCTGAGGTTTCCCCTAAAGCCTTGCCCTCCATTGTATTGGAGGTCTTTTGTTTCTTTTATTTGGCTACCTCAGCCGAGTTTGTGACATCTGGAGTTTCACTCTTTGCACTTCATGACATCTTTGCTAGCAAGTTATTAGCATCAGTGCAAAACTACAAGCAGATAAAAAAAACTGATGCAGCTTTGTTTGTGCTAGTTTCAGTGGACAATGCAATGTTCATTTACAAAATTTATGTATCCATTGGTAGTCGAAGCACTTGCTTATGAAGGAAATACTATCTCAAACCTTATTCAGGGAAGCTTTCTTGCATTCAGCAGCTATATAGATGGTTGGTTAAATTATTGTGTAGTCTATTTTCTTCTTTTAGAAACTGGAAGCACATGTCTAGTTGTTTAGTTAGTTGCGGAGTTTAATCAGCTCATATCTGGTTGTACTTTTGGAGCTTTGGTGCATTAGGTGGCCTACTCTTATCTATGCAGATTTTTCTGTTGACTTGGTCATCCATATATCCTTCTCTTTTTTCCGTTAATTGCTTGGAGTTTGGTTCATTTCATTCATATCTTCAGGTTGTTCAATAGAGAAACACCCAAAGCAGTGTCGGAGTGAGCAGGATTTTTCAGGTTTCTCAAGCCAAAGCAAGGGATGGAAGGACTGTTTGGCATGAGCAGAATTTTTGTGTGTGCAATTTGCCATGAAGCTTTACCGGAGATGTAGCAATGGTCCGCCACTGATAAGCCTGGGTAACAATGGAAGTTGCCTGTAATATTCTGAAAACTGATCTACGTTGGATTAAAATGTAGTGGACAACCACCATGCTTTAAGGTAGCTGATTGCCGATGTCAAGTCCCGTGCTGTTAGACAAGGCCATCCCTCCAAACTTCTCCGGTTCTGGTGATATACCTCACCCTAATTGTTAACCTTTAATTCCACTTCCGCCTCTTCCCCCACGATGAATACAGTCATGAAAAATTCGCAAGTTTGATAAACTATGGTTAGCCGAGCGATTGAGCAGGAGGCATGGTTCTTCATTCTTGCCGAGTTCATAGGTCTTGAGCCACACACACATATTGGTTCTTCATTCTTGCCGAGTTCATAGGTCTGTGTGTGTGTGTGTGCGCGCGCGTGCGGGCGTGCGTGTGTGTGTGTATGAGGGGTCCATCAATTGCACTAGGTTTTCCAAAGATAAATCAATATGAGAACAACACAATCGCCTTCCAAGCATATACAGGGAAGCTCAAAAGCGATCAACTACTGATAAAAAAAACATAATGATGTACAGGAGCCCGTATAACATCAGTAACATCACTATCATACATAAACATTTACACCGAAAAACCAACTAATACTCAACAAAGAAACAAATGACCAGCCAATGGCATCACCACACACACAGAAGAAGAATGATCAACAACAATTGATCAGACCAACCATGATGGACAATCACGATGAAGAGCGTCAGCGTCAGCATCAGACATAACTTGATCAGAAGCAGGCGTCGAGGAGGCAGCAGCAGCAGAGCGCCGCACAGCTGCAAACAAAAAAGAAGCAAACATAATCATGAACAGTTTCATCTTGAAGGTACGAGGCCAGGATCGATGAAGCAGAGCGAGAATTCATAACAAAGATACTAACAAAACTTACCATCCTCTCAAGAAGCCGCCGCCGTTGTGGTGGTGACCGTGGTGACCGCCGCGGCTGGTGGTGTCGGCAGCGCCGCCAGCAGCGGGATACTGCTGGTCGGCGTCGGCCTTCGGGTAGCCGGCCGGCGGTGGCGGCGCGACGTAGGCCTGCTGCTGGTCCTGCGGATGGTTCGCCATGTTGCCCTGCTGGTAGCTCATGATCGAATTGCAGAAGGAGCTAGCAAAAACTCGTGTGTTTTCCTGACGCGGTTAAGGGGTGCCGATCAAGAACAGGAGATGATGAGGAAGAAACTTGGATGCCGCATTATCCAGCGACTCATCTGTGTTTATATAGGGGCTTGCACGATTGCTTAGACGCGTCGACTTGGTAGAAGAAGAGAAAACGAAAGAAAACAGCTGAACAGCCCGGACACGGAGGGAACCGTCGCTTCAGGTGTTGCGCTTGCATGCCACCTCGATCTGATTCGATTATTTTTTGACACTTTGTGTTGCTTTATAAAGTACTCCGTATGATAGATATTCTTCATTTCGTGAACTGTCTGAACTAACATCTACCTTTCATATTGTGAGCAACTATGGTGATGCCAGGCCACGGAGAATTGCAGAGCTCAAATCCAACAAGAACTAAACAATGTTGATTTGCTGTAAAACATGTAGCGATGGTTGGAGATGGCGATGCCAATGTTCAGAGAGTAGCTTCAAGCCTTCCTTCTTGAAATAGACTTTCGTCTCGCTTTGTTAATATGGCAACATCACAATACAATTGCTGGAGCTTCAAGTCTTTGACAATCAGATGTCACAGTAATGAGCTTTTTTTTTTCCTGGACCTTGTTCGTGGTGCGAAGAAAGTTAGTTGTTATTTACTCGCCTGATGACACGAGGGGTCTGATTGGTTGACCACAATGATTTTTGCGTTTCTGCTCATCTCATGCAACTTGACCCAACAACTACTCGTATGAGTGGATATTTGATTTGGACTAAATTTGGCACTATGTTTGGATGTCAACAATTTTACTTGGGCTCTGTTGGAAAAATGTTGGAGAAATGAGAGGTAGTTCATTTAGTAGGCTGTTTTGCGCTTGGAAGAAACATAACAGCGTGTTTGGTTATGTGCGGAATGAGGAATGTGATAACCTTCTTTCTGAAATGGTGAGGATACCACCCCTTTTCAGCATCAAGCACACATTCTTCAGACAATCTTCAGCACGACATAGCACACATTGGTTAGAACGACATAGCTGACATTGTTCGACAGACAACACACATAGTTCATCACGAAATTAAACAAAGTACGAGACAAATACAGGCACGGATTCCAGTCTTCGATCATGGCGAGGGCTGGATGATGTTGTGGGCACCTCTGAACCACCTCAGTCATAGTGTAGTCGAAGATGGTGACCTTGAAGACGTCACCCCTCATCACCTTGAATATCATGAAGTAGCCTATTGACCTGGTGGGAAATGGAAAATCCAGGCCACCCCTGATCCAGACAGACATTGCCTTTGACGTCCCTCAACTTTACCATCCAAGAGAAGCCGGTGTCCATCTTGAGGATGATCGTCCTGGGGACGGTGCCAAGGTAGGTGCGGAAGCCTATGGGGATTGGAAGCATTTCCAACCCTGGAGACAACACCACTTTGGCAAAGTGGGTTGATCCGACATCATCATGAAAATGGCCAACCTTCACAGGCCTCCCCTAGGCCTCTTAGCAGAGCTGGATTCTCCAGCTGCTTTGTTGGAGGTGCCCTCGCCAAAAGGCATGTCAGCTCCTCCCATCATCAGCTTGGAGCACTGCAAGATGAAAAAACAATTTCAATGAGCACAAATAGAAGTAGGTCCACCCTCATATGATACTATGCTTGCGAGACCAAATGAGAACAAGACACAGAAGGCCTCATACCTATTAACACCACATGCAAAAGGACTATCCACAAACTAAGTCTAGTGTACAAGCAATGTTCTTGGACAAATGACTAGGTTTATAGCCAGTCCCTTGCCTATGACTGTGCCACATCTTAATCATTGCCCACAGGAGCAACAAGATTTCAAGAATGATGCAAGCAAAACAATAAGTCCTCGTACCTGTGAACACCACATGCAAAGAGACTGTCCCCAAACTATGTATAGTGTACAAACAATTTTCTTGCATAAAGGACTAGGTTTAGGGCCATCCCCTTGCCTATGATTGTGCCACATTTTAATCATGGCCAAATGAGAAACATGATTCCAAGAATGATGCAAGCAAAACAATAAGGCCTCAAATCTATAATCTCCACAATTGATGCTATTCAACCTAGTACAAGGCACAAGGAGTAGTGTTTGTGCTTTTCTATAAGGTTGGATAGCATAAAATATGGTGTCATTTGGTTCACATGTTCATATCATGGGCCATAGCATTGAACATATCACTAACAATAGTTGGCATCATTGAACAGATCACCACATGAAGTTACATGAAGGTTCACAGTGCAAACATACCCTAATTATGGTACATTACAAGTCAGGTTAGCTTACATCACTCATCACAAATAGTCCTAATCATGTTCAATTTATCCATGTTAATAAAACCTAGTTTTAGCAGGTCATACACGACATACTCTAACTTTTTCCTATATTCTTTTAATGCCTCATTTTCTGCCCTGAATGCCTCTCTTTATACCTCCCACTCCTCCTTCATAGCCCTCACTGTCTCTCTTTCCCCCTCACGCTCCTCCTTCCTAGCCCTCAGGGTTTGTGCTTGTGTTCTTTGCACGTTCTTCAACATTGCTCCTCGTTCTTCAAACCCTCCAGTTCATCTTGGCCTCGGTTCTGCACAAACTAGGGCACAGTCAGGCATCATATCATAGCACTAGCTAGTGGAAGAGATGTTTGATCAGAACCTTATGCAATATCAAACAAAGAACTTCGATCATGGCACTAGGTTCTTAAAAAACATCTATCCAGTGGCTTAGCGCTATTGTGTAATCATCAACATGAACTAGTAAAACCCCTATTTTTCCCAATGTGAACCTAAAACCTATATTTGGTCATAAAGGCAGGATCGTTGCTGCCAAAACAAGGTGCAAGAACACCGATCTAACTTTTGTAAGCCAATAATGCAGCTAGAAAAGAAACAATACCCAAATATAACAGCAAACGGAGCAGATCTAAGATGCATGCACCAAATTACCCTAGATCGAACACCGCAGAACCGTAGATCTATGAACAATAAAGCCTAAAAGCTTGGATTAGGGTTTTACCGCCATGGATGTTGTTGACGAGCAGAGCTTGAACCGGGAAAAGAAGGGGCCATCTATGCGACGACGAAGATGGCGTCTCCGAATGGCCTCTCCTTAGGCCTGCTCGCGGCCGTCTTTGATCTACCAGCTTCAGTAGAACCACCGGTGGCGAGAGGAGAGAGAAGAGAGAGGAGAGGGCGAGTGAGAACGGGCGAGAGTGAGAGGGGAGAGTGGGCGGTGAGGAGAATTATGGTGCGCTTTCTCGAGGCGCCGCGGCGTCTCCTGCCCTTCTCGACGCGTGCAACATTTCCACCCCCTCCCCCCGCGCTCGCGAGCGCCTGGCCGCGGAAAAACGGCCGAGTCGAGCGTTCTCGTCAGGCCAAGTTTTTCCGGCACCTGGGCTGCTTTAAAAACCGTGCAATGCAGGGAATCTTTTTTCATTTGGGCTACCAAACGACCATTTTTTGGCCCAACTCATGCGAGCCAGCCATTGTTGTCAACCAACCAGGCATGCACAAGAAGGGTGTTTGTGGCCGTAGAAAGTGATCGTTTGAATGGGGAAACGCCAACTAGGTTATAATATCAACTAGGTGTAGATTATTCTGCTAAGCTAATTAAGTAGCAAACGTCATTACCCCCAAAAAAGTTAACAATTGATGGTAGTAGCAAGTGGGAGGTTTTGGAGAATAAATTGCATGCATGTTATTTTCGAGAAAACACAAATCTTACGTCCCCAACGTAGAAAGAATAGCTTTGGCAACAACTTTGAGAGGACATTTCTGGAGGTCGGTCTCATTGGAACACATGTTTTCTCTGTTACTAGAGGTTTTATGAGAATTAAATGGGATAATCATAAATGAATGGTACCGGTTTTAGGGCGTCACAAACGATACCTTCAGACCGGTTGTTAAACCCGCTGCCATTGGAGTCATCCTCTCAGTCGCTCTCTCTTCCAACTGGAGAATTCGTCAGCTTGATCTCAAGAACGCCCTTCTCCGTGGGCGACTCGACGAGGCCGTCTTCTATCATCAGACCACTGGCTTCGCCAACTCCGCTCGTCCCGACCATGTGTGCCGCCTCAACCGTGCACTCTATGGCCTCAAGAAACCTCCTCGTGCATGGTACCAATGCTTTGCGACCTTCATCACCACCTTCGGTTTCACATGCTCGCGGTATGACACCTCGCTCTTCATCCTACAAGGAACTTTCGGGACAGAGCATACTTAGTACTCAAGGACACCATCCTCATGGCTTCCTCATCTACACTGCTTGAGCGTGTCATCACCTCACTCAGTTCGAAGTTTGCCATGCCAAATTTGGGTGATCTTCATCACTTCCTCGGCCTTGCTGTTCGATGTGACGCTTAGGGGATTATTCTCTCCCTAACACATTACGCTCTCGAGATTCCCGAGCGTGCGAGCATGCGCTCCTGCCACTCTGCATCTACACCGGTGGATACATCTCTGAAGCTCTCTTCGGCAGCTGGTCCTCTGGTTGCTGACCCTGTAACGTGCCTGAGTCTCGTAGGTGCTATTTAGTACCTGACGTTTACATGTTCTGACATCGCTTACGCTGTCCAGCATATCTTCCTCCACACGCATGATCCTCATGAGCAACATATGTCCTTGATCAAGCATGTTCTTCGCTACGTAAAGGGCACCATACACCATGGATTTTAGCTTGCGCCGTCCCCCATGGACCGTCTTGTGGCCTACACCGATGCGGATTAGGCTAGTTGCCCTGACACTCGGTGCTCCACCTCCGGCTACTGTGTGTTCCTCGGTGATAATCTTGTCTCATGGTCCTCTAAGCGGCAACACACGGTCTCTCGGTCCAACGCTGAAGCAGAGTACCGCGTCATCGCTAGAGCTAGTTGGATTTGCCAACTTCTCCAGGAGCTTTATTGTCCACTTCTGTGACAACGTCAGCGATGTCTACATGTCCACGAATCCGGTTCAGTACCAATGCACCAAACACATCGAGATCGATCTACATTTCGTTCGCGATCATGCGGTGCTTGGGCACTGTAATATCCCAGTATTTGGGGTTACAAAAATAGAAGAAACAGATGTGTGCATTGCATTCATGCATAGAAAATCTGGGGAATTTTCGTGCTTTAAAGTAAAACAGTCACAGTAACTGAAGTTTCACTTGACCTTGGTGGAATTGAAATAGCTCAGCAAGTCAAGCGCTATAAATCTCAATGTGACTTTGTTTAAAACCTTGTTTTGGGTAGAGATGATTTGATCTAAGGGGTTAGATCAAATGAGATTAAAATAAACACAACAACACCTTAATCAAGGATCAACTACTTGATCTTATTAAAGATCATAACATGGTATTCCTTGCCATAACATATGAACATCCATTTAATTGGAAATCATTGGAGAAACTATTTTTCACTTATATTTTCCATGTCTTAAACTAATCCATGTCGTTCCTATCATAAACCTTATGATATTCATCCTACTTTATCCTTGGAAATATGACAAGTAGATCAACTCTAGAAGTATAGATTCTTCTCTATTCCAATTTAGTATATATCACACCTAGAGAAGTGAGAGTCTATATTACTAGAGAAGCCATGGTAAACCTTGAGCTAAACCTTGGATATACATCCAAGTATTCAAATCATCGTCTTTAAGAGAAACCCTAGGATATTATCCAAGACAATCCCTAGAGAGAGAAACCATTTATGTTAAACATAGATATTGATGATCACATCAATCTCTATGGAGCCTAACCTCAGGTTAGTATTAAAGTCCTTTCCAAATGAGAGAGAACCTTCATACCAATCCAAGCTTTACCTATTTAAGAATAAAGGACAACCTTTGAACTAAAGTATTAGATTGTAAACCATTTTTCCTTGGAGTGGTGAGATAACCTAATATCACATGGAATAATACCATATCCATGAATTGATAAAGTAAGTAGGAGAGTAATTCAACTAAGATATCCAGGTGGAGACATAACCTTTCACACCTAAAGAAATCTTGTGAGTACACCATAAAACCTAGAATATCCTATTCCTATATGAAAGAGCTCAACCTATGGTGTTATACTCAAGATAGTTGAGGCAACACTTAAATCTAAGGGAGAGAACTATCCATATGTGCTGATGATTAAATCATCATTCCTTAAGTAGAACTATAATTTATTATCTCAGGCATTCTCCTGGGATATAAGTTATTGAGGTAACCATATCCATTCATGATAGTATAAGAAATAAACTATATTTAGTTGATCAAGACAATACTTAATCTTGGGAGTGAGAAACCTGATTCTTGAGAGATAACTTAGGAAGCCAAACCTTGATCATTATAAATTGTGTAGTGATCATAAACCCTAAGAACTTGAAGTAGAAGATATAAGCACATAAGAAAAGCTTAGAGTTAAAGCCTATAATTTATATGGTGAGAAACCATTCATCATTAGAACCAAAGTTAACTATAAAAAAGAAATATAGTTAATTTAGTTACTTCAACAATAGATTAAGGATATAATATAAATCTATTGGTATAAGATAAAACCAATTCTCAAGTCCTTAGTAATTAAAGAAGAACAGAAACAATTAAGTAAGGAACCATATTACCTTGGTTAGGGGAGATTAAACCCTAGCAAATGCAATATGATGTCATCTCAACTCTACAAACTAAAATTATATCTCAACCCTAGTTTATGTATCACTATGGTGATCATAATATAAACCCAGGCATTGCCATTAGGTGAATATGATTAGAACCCTAGAATTTCTCACTATTTAAATCCTATATTTAATTGTGGAGCATAAGATGAACATAGTTTAAACCCTTTATTTAAAACCATGTGAGGTGATGAACCACTTACCTTTGTAACCAAGACCAAGCCATTATGGAAACAATAGTTACTCTAGACATTTTCAAAGATAATAATAGTGTACATCTGAAAAAGGGGTTATAAGAGAATTTACAAAACTATAATAAATAGGTGATCCCATAAAATAATATGCAAGTGAAACAAACTCTCAAATAAGAAACCAAGACCTCATAATAATCTTTAAAATGCTTTGAGAAGCAATTATCCACTTGTTGACTGCCAAAACCCACCGGCGGGCAGCGGCCTGTCAACACAGTGTAGAGCCGGGAAGAGCCTAGAGCTGCGGCTGGCTGAGACCCCTCCGAGCGACGGCCCGCAATGCTCTTCTGGTCACACGCGGCGATGCGAAGTGCAAGGGCGTGCCACCTGACCTATACCTGGTCAGGAAGGTGATGGGGATGCCTCGCTTAGTTCCTGCATGGCATACACGTAAACATTAAATACGAGCCTCGATCGGCTCTCAGGTTATCCTGTGAATCGGCTCAAAGAGCCGATCCACCCATGATTCGTACGGGGTGCACGAATACTTGGTGATCCTGCTTGATCAAAATATAGCTAATGAGATCTACGACGATTTAGGGTTTTCACCGCATAATCGGATCATCCTACTCCAGGTTGGGCCTCGCGGCCACGCACGGTGCTCATAAGCCGATCCTAAACAAGGCCTAAAAACCAACATGACGTTGATCCTCGGAACATCCTGTTTAGGACTTGCGAACGCCACCCTACGTGCCGCTGGATCCTCCCCCCCTTTGTAAGGCCTAACTATTGCAGATATTAAACTAATCCTTGCAGAACAAGGAGCAATCGTAACGGATCAGATCTACTAGATGATGAACAAGCAGGGTGCCGCCCCCACACCTGAGATAGGCGTGAGGGCGGCTAGACATGCAAGGGCTGCACTACGTAAGCATGTTATACGAAGAGCTATGCTAACCCTAACACATCTATGATAACTACGTTGCTCGCCATCAAAGACGCTTCAGTATGAGCAATGCATGAACAACGTGGAGCTTGTGCTGCCTAGATCGCAAGATGCGATCTAGGCAGCATGTCGCTTACCTGATTGAAACCCTCGAGATGAAGGAGTTGGCGATGCACCGAGATTGGTTTGTTTTGGGTTGAACGTGAGTTGTTGTTTATTCCATAAACCCTAGATACATATTTATAGTCCAGGGGACTTTCTAACGTGGGAATATCCCACCGTGCACGATACAAACTCTAATCTTGATCTAGAACATAATCTACTATAATTAAAGATACACGGGCAAACTAGCCCAAATTCTCCGTGCAAGGCCGCTTCAGAGATCTTCCACGTGTAGTCTTCCAAGCCCATCTCTCTTACGGCCCACCTCTGGATTTGTCCAAAATCTGGTGATAACACATGCCCCCCTGGTTTTGGAAATAATTTTTCCAAAATCATTATGCTTTCCTTCGTCGGGTCATGTCGTGGCAGAGCAGAGTTGTTGCAGTATCCGTTATCATTATGCCCTGTCTTCCCAGCTTCTCTGCAAAATTCGATAGCTCCGGCGTCATCTCCTTGGAAACTGTAATGACATTAAATTTCCACCAGGCTTCTCATTATTTAACTGTGCCGATCAACTAGCTTTCTTCATCCCCTTCCTCTGTTCCAGCCATCGGCACCCAAAAAAAAAACCCTCTTCTCCCCCAGCCATGTCTTCCTCTTCCTCCTCCTTCTCAAACCTCTTCCCCCCATTCTCGCCGAAGAAGAACGAGGACAAGCCTCATTCCGAGGTGAACCCCCTCCCCTCCGATAATGAGAAGAAAGAAGGAGAAGTAGCGAAGGCCAAGACCTTCCCCTCCGCCAAGCTCCCGCTGAAGAAGCGCTCCCGTATGTGGGCGGACAGCGAGGATGAAGATGACGACGAAGAAGAAGAAGAGGAGGAGGAAGATGAATCTTCCTCTTCCGCCGGGTACCCGCCAACCAAGCGCTTCCGCTCCTGGGCGGACAGCGAGGACGATGATGATGACGAGGAGGAAGAAGCTCCGGCCACGGGCTGGGGTAGCAGCGAAGAGGAGCTCCCTGGGAGCAGCGCCGACGACATCGACGGCGGTGACGACGAGGACAGCGACGACTAGTAGAATAGGGCTAGTAGTAGTAGTGCGCTAGGTACTAGATCCCTCTTTTGAGAGCTAATCGGCACTTTCTTGTAAAGCCGCTCCTCTGAATTAATGAAATTGTTCTTTTGATTCATCCTTCAATTGCCCCAATTTTATTCCTTCCGCCTGTCTTGTCAAGACCGATAGCAATGTATCGGATTTTTTCTTTTGGACGCCCATGAAGCCGGACCCTCATGTCGATAAGCTCGTAGGCCAAGAACTTCTCAATTTCAGGCTGCGATTTGGTATCTGACCACAATTTTTCGCAATCCCTTAGCCGATGACTATTCATCGGCTATTTTGAGAATCTAGTCCCTTTCTTCCTCTTGCAGCGACAAGACGGTCCAATCTTGTAAAAACTGACGGCCTCCTACCCCGATTCAGAGGAGATCACAATGCAGGGCCAGTCGATGCGACTCCAATCGGCTTTCCAAAACAGAGCAGTCACCAGCCAGCTGCCCCCCGAGTCTCAGTCGAGGCGAGAACGGTAATGGATCAGCCGAATGTGCCACCTACGCAGAGTTAGCCGATTTCAACAAAATCGGCTCCCAAAAGCAGAGAACCTTCAGGGTGAGCTGCCCCCCGGGCTTCTTCAGTCTACTTCGCGCCTTGTAGGTCAGATCGGCTCCTTCCCTGTGGTGGATCTGATGCAACCCATCCTTAACCTGATCTGTACATTACTCGCAAAAGGAAACCAGAGGTTCTTGAAGAGAAAACCGAAGTCATCAAGCCACTCAACTGAGGAGCTCTTCCATTAGAATCTCTCTTCGTGACTCACTTCCTGCTCCATTAACCCTTTCTGCTCATAACAGCTGTTCCTCTTGAGTCGATGGCCACGTATCTGCATCGGCTAAACCTTTTGTTTTTTTTTTATTTGGCCGATTTTTTAGAATGAATCGGCCCCCAATATTCCACTGCACGCATGTCTGCACATGTTTATCTGCATATGTCCATCTGACTATATGCCCCCCGAGCCGAATCTGCCAAATGACTGCAGATATCGGCTTTCATGGTTAGTCAGGGCACTGCACTTGCACATCGGCTTCGCAAAGATTCATGCCGACTTTCATCTGCCGACGTGGCCGCTGCCCAGTAGATCGTTGCTGACCACAAACAGAATATGTGCAGAAGATAACTTTGGCCGATTGCTGGAATCGGCCTCCACATTGCTTGTTCGATGAAGGTTTTGTAATGTCCCTCCATAAATTTTTTGGGGCCGATCACAAGGATCAGCCTCCCCCGGTTTGCTCATTGGTTTAATCTTGCTACTCGGTTAGACTGGATAAAACCAACCCAACCTCTGACTTGATGCGCCTGCTGTCGTCCACCTTGAGTGCATCGTATAATCGTGGAGCGCTAAGCTCTGTCGGCAAGACGAGCACCATGTTTGTGCCAGCCGATGTTTCATCATCGGCTTTCTTTTGCTTGGGACGCCACTCCATTCTCCGTGGACGACCCTCTTCATCCAGGGCTCGCTGAACCTTTGCAGCCAGATCAGGTCGTGCCTTCCTTAGCGTGTGCAAGTATAACCTTTCGGCTTCCTCCAGGCCGCGCAACCGCTGAACCCTGCGTTTTTGTGAACGGCTGAGTCCGTCAGGGCACCACCTTGGACGGTGGTACCTGTCTTCTTCTTCTTCTAGTCCCTCGTCTTCGGAATCCTCAAGATCTGCCCAACGAGGTGACTCAGCACGTTTGCTATGTGGCGGGAGAGGCCATAAGCGCTTGAACACAGACACGTTGGCTGCCTCCTTCTTCTTCACAGTTTGCATTACGGGCAATTGCCGATTGTGGGCAATCGGCTCATTCCTGAATCCCAGCAGTGTCTGAAGAAAGGGCAGTCCCAGTGTCTGGCGTTGTCATCTTGCTCCCTTGATGTGTCCGTGGCACGGCGCTCGTGCTCCTCCTCATCGCGATCCCGCCGACGATGTCTTCTGGCTTCTCTAGCCAGACGATCTCCTTCATCATCATAGTTGGACCGTCGGCGTTGGTCATACTGACTCACATATTTGTTGAGGAGGTGATCAGAGAGAGGTCGTTGATATCTTATATTCTTCACTTCTCCCTCTGTGACGTAGCGCTTGCCATCATGATGGAGCCGATCGCGTGGAGCGGCCTCCTCTGTATCCTTGCTATGAGAGCAGCTGCCCTCATCTCCATCTTTGCCAGAGTGGTTCCCAGGTCCTACCATGTTGATGCTGAACGTGGGACCTGGCTGGCAACCCTCAGGGTAGGTGACTTCCACCATGTTAACGGCGGGGAAGGGTTGGGTGTCGACCTTCATGGCGTACTGGTTGAAAATTAAACGCCCCTTCTCTATCGCCGCTTGGATGTGCTGACGCCACACCCTGCAGTCGTTGGTGGCATGGGAGAGCGAGTTGTGGAATTTGCAGTACGGCTTTCCGTTTAGCTCTTGCGCCGTGGGGAACTTGAGACCTTCAGGAATCGTCAACTGTTTCTCCTTGAGCAGGAGGTCGAAGATTTGTTCAGTCTTGGTCACGTCAAAATCAAATCCCCTGGGCGGCCCTGGTGGCTTTACCCATTTGCAGGACACGGGGGTTCCTCCCCGAGTCCACTCAGCCACTGCTACTTCTTGGTCTCCCGCAGGAACTTCGTCTTCCTCCGCATCGACCAGGACTACTGCACGCTTGAACTTGTCTTGGTACAGGTCCGGGTGGCGCTGTTCATATGCTGATAGTTTCTGAACCATGTGCGCCAGCGAGGGATAATCTGCTTGGGAGGCCATGTCCTTGAGCTGTGTTGCAAGGCCAGCTACTGCCAACTCGACTGCTTCCTTTTCAGTTATACGAACCGAATAACATCGGTTCCTAAGATTCCTGAAGCGCTGGATGTACTCTGTCACCGTTTCTCCGCGCTTCTGACGTAGTTGTGCTAGATCGGCAATGCTAGACTCGGAAGCTTCTGAATGGTATTGCGTATGGAATTGTTCTTCCAATTGCTTCCAAGACTGGATGGAGTTCTTTGGCGAGAGGTGTACCATCCAAAAGCCGATCTGTGAGGGACTGTGAAAAGAGCCTCACGCGTAGCTGATCCGACACTGAAGCCGGTCCTAGTTGCGCCAAATATCGGCCGACGTACTCGATGGAGCTGGAGCCATCTGATCCACTGAATTTGGAGAAGTCAGGGAGCCGATATTTAGGTGGCAGCGGGATCATCTCGTACTCGTCGGGGTACGGCTTGGAATAGCCGATTGCCCTTCTTTTCGGCACCATGCCGAACTGGTCTCTCAGTATGGTACTGATCTGATCCGCTGTGCTGGCTGCAGGAGTTGCACTCTGAAGATTCGCCGGGGTGGCGTACTTAGCCAGCCATGTTTGCTTTTCCAGCTCTGAGCCAACTGCAGGAGCCGGGCTCTGGAGTTTCGTCGGGGTGGCGTACTTAGTTAGCCACGTCTGCTTTTCAAGCTCTGTCGCTGACGTTCCTCCTGTCTTCGCCGGAGTCCCTGATGTTGTGGCCTGGTTTGAGAGTGCCCAGTTGCCACAATCTGGCACATACGTGCACGCGTATCCTTGAGGGATCTCCTTGGGCGCCTCAGCCAAGAACTGGTAGTCACTAGGGTCACCACCAATCTTGTAGACGACGAATGCCGGTGTAGCCGGCACTTCCGCTGGTGCTGCCAACGCATATGGCAGCGGTGGACGGGACTGGAGCGGCAACTCTCCTTGATGCGTCCCGAGAGCTGGTCCTGACGGCGAGTACTGGTGGCTCATGATCTCCTGGATCACGCGCAGAGCGAGACGCTCCAACACGTTGACCAAGTTTTCAGAGTGGCGGTGTAGTGAGTGAGCCACCAAGTAGTTGATCTCCTGCCGTAGGCCCCTGGTGCGTTCCTCCGACGGGGCAGAGAGATCTATCCCATCGAGTGCACCTTGCGGTGAGAATCCCTTCCATCTGATGCCATGGGAACGGGTTCTCTGAAAAGAGCCGATGAGGTCGGCTTCGAGGGTGACCTTGATCTCGTCGTATCTCTTCTTGAGCTCGTCAGGCAGCTCCTCGTAGGTGACTGGCGTGCCGTCCGCCGCCATCTCAGATGTAGATGGCGATGTGGTTGATGTAGACGATTGTCCCACCGGGCGTGCCAGAATGTGTTGACTGCCAAAACCCACCGGCGGGCAGCGGCCTGTCAACACAGTGTAGAGCCGGGAAGAGCCTAGAGCTGCGGCTGGCTGAGACCCCTCCGAGCGACGGCCCGCAATGCTCTTCTGGTCACACGCGGCGATGCGACGTGCAAGGGCGTGCCACCTGACCTATACCGGGTCAGGAAGGTGAGGGGGAGGCCTCGCTTAGTTCCTGCATGGCATACACGTAAACATTAAATACGAGCCTCGATCGGCTCTCAGGTTATCCTGTGAATCGGCTCAAAGAGCCGATCCACCCATGATTCGTACGGGGTGCACGAATACTTGGTGATCCTGCTTGATCAAAATATAGCTAATGAGATCTACGACGATTTAGGGTTTTCACCGCATAATCGGATCATCCTACTCCAGGTTGGGCCTCGCGGCCACGCACGGTGCTCATAAGCCGATCCTAAACAAGGCCTAAAAACCAACATGACGTTGATCCTCGGAACATCCTGTTTAGGACTTGCGAACGCCACCCTACGTGCCGCTGGATCCTCCCCCCCTTTGTAAGGCCTAACTATTGCAGATATTAAACTAATTCTTGCAGAACAAGGAGCAATCGTAACGGATCAGATCTACTAGATGATGAACAAGCAGGGTGCCGCCCCCACACCTGAGATAGGCGTGAGGGCGGCTAGACATGCAAGGGCTGCACTACGTAAGCATGTTATACGAAGAGCTATGCTAACCCTAACACATCTATGATAACTACGTTGCTCGCCATCAAAGACGCTTCAGTACGAGCAACGCATGAACAACGTGGAGCTTGTGCTGCCTAGATCGCAAGATGCGATCTAGGCAGCATGTCGCTTACCTGATTGAAACCCTCGAGATGAAGGAGTTGGCGATGCGCCGAGATTGGTTTGTTTTGGGTTGAACGTGAGTTGTTGTTTATTCCATAAACCCTAGATACATATTTATAGTCCAGGGGACTTTCTAACGTGGGAATATCCCACCGTGCACGATACAAACTCTAATCTTGATCTAGAACATAATCTACTATAATTAAAGATACACGGGCAAACTAGCCCAAATTCTCCGTGCAAGGCCGCTTCAGAGATCTTCCACGTGTAGTCTTCCAAGCCCATCTCTCTTACGGCCCACCTCTGGATTTGTCCAAAATCTGGTGATAACACCACTTTAAATAATTCAAAAGAGAGTTGTATTGCAAGGAGGAAAAGGAATTTCAAAGACCACATAAATTCATGGCTAAATTAAAATGTAAAAAGAAACCACAAGGATACAAACAAAATCATGCATTACACATTTGTATTGAGCAATAAAATAATGCAATGACCATTGTTATCAAATCCTAATACAAATTGTCAAATACCTACAAAACAGAAAAGAGTTAAAATATGAATTCAAATCTGAATTCAAAATAGAAATACAAAACAGAAAATAAATAAAAGAGAAAAAGAAGAAAGGACTTACCTGGACCTTACCAGACCGCAGCAGCCCAGCAACTGGCGCAGCACCACAGCCCACCAACGCGGCCCAAGTCACCACCCAGACCGCCCACGTATCCCTTCGCTTCGGATAAGAACGAGGAGGACGAAGAGGTCTTCGTCTCCTTGTCTGGACGCCCTGGAGCTCGCCACCGCGACGAGAGCTCCACGTCCCGCGGTCGTCGTCGTCGATATTGACCGCCAGCGCACGACGAAGATCCTATAAAAGGCGCAGCAATCCTCCATTCCCCTCTCTCTGCTCTAATTTCGCCCAAATCGAAACCCTAGCCGACCCTGCCCACCGACCTCTCGCCGTCGATGGGGATCGCCCCTGGCTCCGCTGTGGACGCCAACGTCATCGCCATGCTTTACTTGCTCTACCGGCGCGAGGAATTGAGCCGGAGCGTCCCGAGGCAACCTCACCGAGCTCATCTTCTCCGCTTCCGGCCACTGTCTCCGTCGACTGTGGAGTCGCCGTCCGGCCACCTCTGCACCGCCTGATCCCTCCTACGCGTTCGTGGTGAGCCTCTGCTCCTCGTGGACCACTCCACTCTCTCCCTAGCATCATATACCGTGCCATCGTCGGAGACCTGCGAGCACCGCCGCTCGGGCTTGCCGTCGAGCAAGCGCCGGCGACCAATAGTGGGCGGCGCCGCCACTGTTAGACTCCCCGTGTCGCGTAGAGCCACACATGCATCAGCGCGCGTTCATAGTTCGCCGGAGTCTCGCCGCCGTTGCCGATTTCCGCCGGCCACCGTGAGTCCCTGGACATGAACTCAATTTGGACCCAGTCAAGCCCACGTGGCAGCCAACGTGGCACATCCCCACCAGTCAGTCCTTGTGTGTAGACTAGCCCGAGTGTGTCTAGTCATTTTCTGTTTTAATTTAAAACCACATAATTACAGAAACTTTGAATTAATTTAGGAAATTCATATTAACTCAGAAAAATACAAATGAGTTATCAAAATTCTTAGAAAATAAAAATCTATCCAAAAAAATATAATATGATATTTTTATTTGTAATAAAAAATTTAAGTATTTAATACTTGTTATTTAAGCATTTTCCTTTTATTCTAAATTCAAAACAAATTCAATAATTAGTAAAACTCTTCAAAATAAATAACAATCATCAAGTAAATAAAGAAAACAAGAAAACTAAATTTCAGTTATCATTAACTTTTCAAATCCTTATTAGGAGGTTTTAGAACCCTAATTATTAATTGTTTTAATTATTAATTCTTTAAAAATAATAAAATGTCAAATCCAATATTATTTTTATTTCAAAGTTATTAATAACTTCAATTTTATAATGAAGTTATTAACCAAGAACTAAATAGTAATTATGAAACCCTATGTAATATCCCAGGATTTGGGGTTACAAAAAGAGAGGAAACAGATGTGTGCATTGCATTCATGCATAGAAAATCCGGGGAATTTTTGCGCTTTTGTCTAAAACACAAAGTGATCGGGGTTTCTCTCGTGTCGATGGAATAGATATATGTCATCAACACAAGTGCGATAAATTTCGACATAACCTTTGTTGATTTATTATGTTTCGAGGGAAATAGTTTGAATTCAAATTCAAATATGAAAGACATAATTCAAACAATAAATTGAATTGGAATTTGAAATTTAAACAAGTATATTTAATATAATATGAAAAAGTAAACACATTTGATAATTCCAAATGAATAAATAATTTAAACTTTATTACAAATAACATTATCCAATAAAGTTACAAGTTACAAAAAGAAATAAAACAACACAAGAAGAATAATAAGAATTCCTAAACTAAAGCTTGATCTCAAACTTCTGATTCTTCTTTGCCTGCAAAACAAACAACAAAGAAAAAGGAAATAGTTGGGTGAATATTAAAATGTTGCCATCATCCATGATGAGGCATTTTAATGTTGGAAACTAGCTAATGGAAGTCAAAAGCTAATCTTGATCCCCAAATAGTGATTAGAGGGAGAAATCTTTTTCTTAGGCAATAACAGGGACAAATAGATTACACTTGGATCAGGAGAGGCAACACTGATCATGAGACAAAAATGAGTAATTGAAGGCAACAAGGGACTAGAGGCAGCACCCAATCTAATTTATCTTTAGGCAACAAAGTAACAATATTAATTCCCTCTAATCTAGCTAGAATCCTCTAAAAGCCCACAAAGCTATTTATTTGAATCAGTATTGACATGGAGAAGTCAACATGATTCTAGTCCACATATTAGAAACCACTTGCTAATTAAGCAAAGTCTTAATTAACATAATAGTCACACTTGATCTTATTTAGCTCACATAAGATTATTAGCCAATTAGGATTAACCACTTGGTAATACCAAAAAAATAAAGGTCAATACAAGATAACTACAAGCACCAGCCGTGCCTTGCACATGAGGCAAGCAAACATCTACTTGACCACATGCAACTGTACCAGGGACACATGCAGCATAGTCACTGCATGCAACTATGTGTTGTCAGCAGCACATGCAACATCCAACCATATAAAAGAAGGAGCCAGCCGTACCAAAATTCTTTTGCCTCACTAGTTAGCACCCCTAGCACACACCTTTTTCTCACATTAGCTAAACCAATCAGCAACAAGTTTAGCAACCATTTGCACTAGCTAAACCGCCAGATCATCTAGCAGTCCTCCATCCATCAGGTACAACAAGAACACCACCCAGTTAGTCTGGAAACCAGCAGAAGCAGCGAGGAGGAGAAGGAATGTCACAAGAAGAAGAGTACCACAGTAGCAAGAAGAACCAGCTACCAAGCTACAAAGTGCATCAGGTAGAAATCCAAGGATAAGATAAATAGATCATGTAGTATCTGTTCTTAGCTTTCACATGATCACACGAGGGGAAAATAAAAGGGTAATATGCAAAACCAGTAGATCCATCTACCCTTCCAATAGATTTTTATCTAGGTGGATTGGAAGAATCTATTTCTCTCAGATTTGGCATAGAAGTGCTATGCCCAGTTCATCACTGAGAATCTTATAAAATCGTAAATAGTATATATGTTCTTATCAAAAGGAAGTGCCCAAGCCTTTGCATCATAGGCTGGGCCAAGATATCAAGCTCAACATCTGTTCTTATCAGTAATAGATAGAAAGAAATATGCATGAGAGAGGGGAGCTAGTTCACCTAGCTTTAGCTAGTGATCCCTGGTAGAACCAGGAGCTCATAACCTAACCACATACAGAGAGGATAGCAAGGTCCCTGTGAGTAAGCCAACAAATAAATCATGTCTAGGAATAATCAAGTATATACTTTGCATAGCACATAAAAGTATCTGTTACATAACACATGGTAATAATCAGTGGATCAATGAAGCATCTTGATCCAATAGCCAAGCCATTTTGAATCAGCATACTAGCCACAAGCATACATCAAGTAAATTATCCAATAACACATAAATTAGATTAACATTTAACAAGCTTCAGAGAATTGCTTGGGGTTGAGGAAATGCTCTGAGGCCAACCAAGTAATCTCCAAGAAGAGCCATAATCAAATCAATCATTTATTTGCCATCCAGCCAACAAGCATCATGTTATTGCCAAGCAACACAAGTACTAACCATGACTTGCTTTTATAGCATATTTGAGCTTAATAGGGATTTAACAGCAGTAGAACTGAACTTCTTCAGTAAACAATACAGTAAACATGCAGTAGATAAGAGCTATTTCATAATCACAAAAAGCCAAACTATCTCTGGATGATTAGATCATCCAAAGTGAGATACCAACACTAGCACCAGTACTTGTATCTTAATATCTACATTGAAACAAAGCACCCCTCTATCATCATAAGATCTCAAGATGAGGCTTGTGCATAGATAAATAGAGTATAACTGAAATAGTTGGGTAAAGAGTAGTGCATATTCATTTTTCATCAACAATACGATAACTGAAACCATATGTGAGTTTGGATGATTAAATCATCCCATATGAGATACAACAGTCAGCAGCAGATTCATAGCAGCACCGCAAATTAGCACCAAGGTACACACAAGCACAGGATTTCCAGTTCATAGCCATAGAGCAAGAGAGAAAGAGAGGTTGAGCTCACAGTGCCATACAAGAAGTAGCGAAGTAGGCGATGTCGGGGTTGCGTCGGCGACACCGTCCAGCCGGCGTCGAGGATGCAGTAATCACCACCAACACCACACTGCTCCACCAGTACAACAGCACCACAAACCCCACACCACCAATTCACCGTCATGACAGCAGTCTCGCCACGGCGGCGACGGAAACACGCCGGCGACCGAGCCATCCGTGGGCTAGGGTTGCCGTGAGCCACGCGTGTGGGGAGGTGGCGGTGCCGAGGCAGCGGTAAATGGCAGGGAGGTCCGGGACGAAGCCACGCCGGGGAGCAGCGTCGTAGGAGAAGACCGGCGACGGCCAGAGCAGCAGCAGGCAACTGTAGAACTGCCGGTGACCACTAGGGTTTCCAGGGTCGTGGGCGAGCAACTGGGGCCATGGAAATCAAATCGAAGAGAGGGTTTCCAAGAGCATGAGGAGGCGGAGCAGATCCGGACTGCGGCGGCGCCGGAGTGGGCCGGAGGCAGCCGGGAGAGAGCGGCGACGCTGCAGAGGCATGGTTGTCACGAGAGAGAAAGGGGGTGGTGTGCGTGCGTATGGGAGAGGTGAGCAAGAGAGAAGGGTCGGGTCGGGGTCTTGCCCGTCCTCGACCAGGCCAACTAGATCGGAACAGGTTTGGGTCAAACCAATTGGGTCTGCCCATCTAAGCATTTAACTATTTTATTGATTTATCTTCTAAATAAATCAAGTCATGAGAAACTCCAAATATAAGAAAATTGTTCATAAAATTAAGAATGTCTAAATACAAGTGAAAACAGAAACAAATACTACAAAAGCCAAAGAAAAATAATATGAATTCTTCACTATTTCTAGAAATTCAATTCTTAAATCTTAAACTATTAAGACAGAAATATTAAAAAAATATAATCTTCTTATTTCTATTTTTCACATCAAGAACATAGTAAATATTACTTTGTATTAAAATTTTCATATAATACCACAATTGTTTCTTTATGATTAAGTTTAATCATATGAAAACCCTAATTGAACATTACTTCAACTATTGATTAAAAACCCTAAACCCTAATAGTAATTATCATACTTTATTAAGTCTTTTAAAAATAATAAATTGTCAAATCCAATATCATTTTCAATTCAAAGATATTAACAACTTCAACCCCATAATCAAATGAATACCTTAAGAATTACACCATAATTAGGAAACCCTAGTTCCATTATACATAAAGTAGTAGTTTCATCAATTTTATGTGGAACCTAAAAACCCTAATTCATTTAGAAACCCTAGGTCCACTATTTCATGTGAACCTTAATTTGTTTCTAAACCTAAACCCTAGGTTAGAACATGTGATCATTATACTTTGATTTCATTCATAGCTCCATAGTAGCAACTAAACAATTGCCAAGTCTTCATAAAATAATAAAGACCCATCTCTAATACACTGGTATTACATGTGTTCATGCCTAGCTGATCAAATAGGACCAACCCTAGTTCCTATCTTCTGAGACACCAACCTTAATCATTCCTATTTAGCATCACACCATGGTGATGAATCCTAATAGCAATCATACCTAATGTTTTGCATTACATACCATACTCCATTAAACCCTACTTGTGTGAGATACTTATGAACCATCCCATTTAAGAACCAACTATTCTCTACTTAGAGATCCAATAGCCAACCCAAGACAACCTCAACCTTAATTGTAATATGTCTTCCTACTTAAGCAATATGTTCTTCAAAAGTTATTCTTTTGAAGTAAATAAAGAATCATCATCAACCCTGCTTATAAGGACCTATAAACCCTAGCTAGCTATCACCAACAAGATGAACCAATCTTGATAGCAACCTTGTATGAATAATTGCTTAGGATGCCTAGGCTTAACTCAACCTTACCAGCCCTAGGTGTTGATGAATCCAACCTTATTGGGATTCATCTACTACTTACTCCAGAAACCAATTAGAACCATAGAAAACCATAGAACCCCACAAACCTAATTATCATACTTGTTCTTTATTAAATATCATGTTCTTCAAAAGTTATTCTTTTGAATTATAAAATAAGTAATCATCAACCATGCACTATAGGACATAAAATTGACAAATGCTCTTTACTTATTATATAACAACTATTCCTGGGTGTGTATGATTGTTACTATGCATTTTACCAATTGCTTATGATTCTAAAACAACACAACTCTGAATAAGAACCTTGTTTGTGAATCACTCTAAAAGTGCAACACACCCGAAACTAATCATTACAACTCACCAATCCTAAATCATTGGGGTTAGGTCACACTTAGAGCGATTGCATCTCATACTTATGCATTATTGCATCCTTGCCAATCTTTTACACATCGTCCTTACCGGACGATGATGCTATTTCAGAATTTGGAGTTATTGCGTATCGAAGACCTTGCCTGCATAATCTTGCAGTCAAGAAAGGCAAGTTCATCACTTGCTCATGTCATTTGAGTATTTTTAACAAATTACTTGCAAAGTACTATGTTTATCACTCTTGCATAAAAATCAAAACCACTATTTTCATAACTATGAATATGACTATGTGGTGGGCAATGGAACCATGGTATGTGTTGATATGGTGGAGGTTCCATTGCAATGGGTTTATATCCAACTAGGATTAAACAACAAATGTCGTCCAGTGATTCTTGTGCCGTAATACCCGTGTTAACCATAAGATCTGGAGTGGGACAGAGTAGTCAAAAGTGTTTCCACCTCTCGTACATCAACGGATGCGCTTACCGTAGACACTTGAACTCGAGGGACAAGCGGTGGGGTGGGGATCCCATTCTAATTCCCCACGGTAATGCAGTCTATGATGGGTTGCATTGGCTGGCGAAGGACCATGGTTGCGACCTGGTAGTTGTCGAGGTCGGAAGATATCCAAGTGATATAGCCCGGCGAGGACCCAATGTCGGATTTGCAACAAAGGGTGGGTGTGCGAGGTAGCGGAGGAACATGATTGGCTAGACCTTATACAGGGTCTCACACCAAAGGAAGTGTGGACGGGAAGATCACCCGGTTAGCACCAAGGTTAAGATCTCTTATGGGTAAAACAACACACCTCTGCAAAGTGTAATGAATCGTGACCTGTCACTCCCTGTTCCGGGATATGGAACTGCGAACGCTGCCGGAAAGGAACTCCATGAAGTTCTAGTAAACCGGTGAAGGCTGACGGACATAGTTCTTCTGAATAAAAGCAATCTTTTGAAGAAATGGTTATGAAAACCTGCATTGGTATTAGACTTTCTGGTCTAATGCTGTAGCTAGTGCATTAAACACCTCTTTCCTATAATGAACTTGTTGAGTACGCTCGTACTCATCCCACTCTTAAATCCCCTGCTTAGATATGGAGGCATCGAAGGAGGATCTACAGTGCAACTCGAAGACCGAGGAATCAACAACTACTTCACGGGACAGGATCCTGTCAGAAGAGTCAGATACCACATCCAAGAAGTATAATACCTAGAATAGCAATAGAAAGGAACTAGCTTCCTAAACCTAGCTCCTATTTAGCCAGAATCTATTCATAGCCTCTATAGCTAGTTAAATACTCTACAAATAGAGTTCGTGATTAGACTAGACTACGAGTCGTTCTTCTTGAATTTATTTGCAGTTTTACCTCATTATAAAGTAGGAGGCTATGATGATCTTATGTAACAGAGTCAATGTTGTAATTCTATAGACATGCCTTGGACCCGCATATGTTTCTGTTGTACCACTCTGAACGATATAATACTAGTGGAACGGTGTTTCATTGGTGTTATATCAGACTTGCATACTACACCATGCAGTGGTATGCTGGGTCACCACACCCTAGTTCCATTATAAGTAACATTATGGTTTCATAATTTCATGTGAACAATAAAACCCTAATACCATTAGGAACCCTAGCTCCATTACTTCATATGAACCCTAAATGGTTTCCAAACCTAAACCCCAATTTAACATGTGATCATGTTACTCCAATAGTAGTCATAGAGCCATAGTAGCAACTTAATATTTTCCATGACCACATAAAATGTAGTAACCTAACATTACTAAACTAGCATCACATGTGTTCATCTTAATCAAACCTAGATGATCAAATGAAACCAACCCTAGTTCCTATCCTTAGAGATATAATCCTTAATTAACCTTAATTAGCATCACACCATTGTGATGAACTCCAATAGCAACTATGCCCAATGTTTAAACTTACATACTATACTCCACTAAACCTACTAATGTTAGATAATTATGAACCATACTATGTAGAAACTAACTATTCCATACTTAGTGGATCTAATAGCAAACCCTAGAGAATCTCAACTTTAACTGAGATACTTCTTCTTACTTAAGTAATATGTTCTTCAAAAGTTATTCTTTTGAAGTAAATAAATAATCATCATTAACCCTGCTTATAAGGATCTATAAACCTTAACTAGCTATCACCAGCAAGATGAATCAAGCTTAATAGCAACCATGTATAAATAATTGCTTAGAATGCCTAAGCTTAACTCAACCTTACAAGCCTAAGTGTCGATGAATCCAACATTGTTGTGATCCATCTAATACTTACTCCAGAAACTAGTTGAAACCATAATAAACTATAGAAAACCACAAACCCAATTGTCTTACTTGTTCTTTATTAAAGAACATGTTCTCCAAAAGTTATTCTTTTGAAGAATATAACAAGCAACCATTAACCATGCATGACATAAAGTACTAAAATTGACAACTGTTCTTTACATATTAACATTATACCAACTCTCATTTCTTGTGTGCTCAATTGATTACTATGCTTTATTATATAACTTGTACATGATACCAACTAATCAAACCTTAATAAGAACCTTGTTTGTGAATCACTCTAAAAGTGCAACACACCCGGAACTAATCATTACAACTCACTAATCCTAAATCAACGGGGTTAGGTCACGCATAGAGCGATTGCATCTCATACTTATGCATTATTGCATCCTTGCCAATCTTTTAAACATCGTCCTTACCGGACGATGATGCTATTTCAGAATTTGAAGTTATTGCGTATCGAAGACCTTGCCTGCATAATCTTGCAGTCAAGAAAGGCAAGTTCATCGCTTGCTCATGTCATTTGAGTATTTTTACCAAATTACTTGCAAACTACTATACTTATCACTCTTGCATAAAAAGCAAAAGTACTATTTTCATAACTATGAATATGACTATGTGGTGGGCAATGGAACCATGGTATGTGTTGATATGGTGGAGGTTCCATTGCAATGGGTTTATATCCATCTAGGATTAACAACAAATGTCGTCCAGTGATTCTTGTGCCGTAATACCCGTGTTAACCATAAGATCTGCAGTGGGACGGAATAGTCAATTGTATTTCCACCTCTTGTACATCAACGGATGCGCTTTACCGTAGACACTTGTATTCCAAGGGGACAAGCGGTAGGGTGGGGAACCCGTTAAAGTCCCCACGGCATTGTCCGTAGACACTTGTAGCCCAAGGAGCAAGCGGTAGGTTGGGGAAACCTTAAGTCCCAACGGTATTGCGGTCTATGATGGGTTGCATCTACCGGCGAAGGAGTTTGGTTCGATCCCAGACTGTCGTCGTGGTCGGGGGCCATCCTTAATTGGTATAAGTACACCGGCGAGGACCCAGGGTCGGGGATGCAACAAAGGGTTGGTGTGCGAGGTAGCGGAGGAATATGATTGGCTATGACCTTATACCGGGCCTCACACCAAAGGAAGTGTGGACGGGTCATTCCCGGTTGGCACCAAGGTTAAGATCTCTTATGGGTAAAGCAACACACCTCTGCAGAGTGTAATGAATCGTGACCTGTCACTCCCTGTTCCGGGTTTTGGAACTGTGAACGCTGCCGGAAAGGAACTCCATGAAGTTCTAGTAAACCGGTGAAGGCTGACGGATATAGTTCTTCTGAATAAAAGTAACCTTTTGAAGAAATGGTTATGAAAACCTGCATTGGTATTAGACTTTCTGGTCTAATGCTGTAGCTAGTGCATTAAACACCTCTTCCCTATAATGAACTTGTTGAGTACGCTTGTACTCATCCCACTTTTAAATCCCCTGCTTAGATATAGAGGCCACGATGGAGGATCTACAGTACAACTCGAAGACCGAGGAGTCAACAACTACTTCAAGGGACAGGAACCTGTCAGAAGAGAAAAATACCACATCCAACAAGGATAAAACCTAGCTTAGCAATAGAAAGGAACTTGTTTCCTAAACCTAGCTCCTATTTAGCTATAATCTATTCTTAGCCTCTATCGCTAGTTAAATACTCTACAAATAGAGTTCGTGATAAGACTAGACTACGAGTCGTTCTTCTGGAGTTTAATTGCAGCTTTACCTCATTGTAAAGTAGGAGGGTGTGATGATCTTATGTAACAGAGACTGTATGTAATTCTATAGACATGCCTTGGACCCGCATATGTTTCTGTTGTACCACTCTAAGCGATATAATACTAATGGAACTGTGTTTCATTGGTGTTACATCAGACTTGCATACTACACCATGCAGTGGTATGCCGGGTCACCACAGGCACCATTCAAGTTCTTCATTGGCCTTCGTCTCGGCAATTCGCGTACTTCTTCATCAAATGCCTACCATCACCACCGCTCTTGGTTTTTCGATCGACTCTCAGAGTCCGAGAATTTCCTGTTGCGACTACGGAGGAATGTTAGGCAAACCAAATATGCCTAGAATATTCGGTTATACCTTGCCATACTTTGCGCTTGATATCTTGCATATAATCAGGCCATTATAGTTACGATTTGATTGTTTTCATGTATATCTTTTAATCAGTCTATAAATATGAGATATGAGGAAGCCCATGATCGTGTCTCTTTCGCATTCTATCAATTAACACCAATTACAATATTCCGTCAGGTGATAAATAAACAAGGAAAAGCGTGTAAACATTTAGGGAAACATATATTGCCATTTTACTCAGGATTTTTAGCAGCAGTTGCCCCTTTTCTTGTTGAATGTACAACCGTACAAATACCGTATGGTCATCCCCGCGCATACTTCTTTTGAAATCAAGTTGGGCGCCAAAATCCTGTCAGTTTCCGCTATTTCTTTACGTCCCGCTAGAATTAAGGAAAGATAGAACTGATCCGCCGAATCCCTCGCCCCCGCATTCTCCAACCCACTACCACCACCAAATCACGACGCAGCAAAACTATCCTACTCTGCAGCCATGGAGGCGCCGCCGCCGGCGGCGCACGCTCCAAAGAAGCGCAAGTTCGATCGAGTGGACGGCCAAGAATCGCCGGGGAGCAGCAGCGCCGGCCATGGAGTAAGCCTGGATTTCATCAACAACCTCCCCGACGCCGTCCTCTGCACCATCATCTCGCTCCTCCGCACCAAGGACGGCGCCCGCACGCAGGCCGTCTCCCGCCGTTGGCGTCCCCTCTGGCGCTCCGCGCCCCTCAACCTCGTCGCCGACTCTACCCTCTCTGGCCAGGAGCGCAAGCGCGTCGTCTACGTCTCCAAGATACTGGCCGAGCACCCTGGACCAGCCCTCCGCTTCGAGATCCCCTACATCCGCGAACGCTACTACTGCAAGACTGAATGCTGGCTTCGTTCCCAGGCCCTCACCAACCTCCAGGAGCTCGTCTTTGGCTACGACGCCGAGGACTCCTTGCCGTCCTCACGGCCCCTGCTACCACCGTCTGCGCTCTGCTTCGCGCCGACTCTCCACGTCGCCAGCTTCAGAGGCTGCCGTTTTCCCGACTTGCCTGCAGCACAGTCTCTGAATTTTCCGCACCTCAAGGAGCTGAGGCTGTCTAGGGTCACCATGTCAAACTTTTCCGCGCCGTCTCTGAATTTTCCGCACCTCAAGCAGCTCACCTTGTATGGGGTCAGCATCTCGGGTGACGCTCTCCACAGCATGCTCACTGGTTGCCTTTCCTTGGAAAGCCTTTTGCTGGAAAATAATGTCGGCATTGGCCGCCTCCGCATTAGCTCCTCGACTCTTAGGAGCATCGGCTTCTCCCCTCCTTACAAGGGCGAAGATGCTACTACTTTCCAAGAGTTGGTCATCGAGGATGCTCCTCGTCTTGAGAGATTGCTACCACTTAATCCAGACGATGGTCCGAGGACCATTCAGGTAATCCGAGCACCTAAACTGCAGGTACTAGGTTTACTGTCTGATGGCATATCCAAACTCCACATTGGAACCACTGTCTTTCAGGTAACAACAGCCTTCTCAAATCATCCAATCAGAATTCCTATATGCAGGTAAACTATACTTATATTTGTTTGTCATTTTCTTCAGGAAATGACTGCCATTAGCCTGACAACCACAATGCACACCATGAGGATTTTGGTTATTGATTCTATTGGCCCTAATCTTGATTCAGTAATTGGCTTTCTCAGGTGCTTCCCCTGCTTGGAGAGGCTGTATGTCATTGTGAGTATTCATATTTTGGTTGTTTCAATGTCAAACTCAGCATATCACTAACTTACGATATTAGGAGTATTAATGTGTTATATACTGTTCACCGCAGAAAAAAAGTATTATACTGCTAACCAACTGCTTTTATATTGTCTATTCTTTGCATCTCCAGTCGCACCTACGAAAGGAAATGAAAAATGTGCGGAAGTATGACCCACTGGATCCAATTCAATGCCTTGAGCGTCATCTAAAAAAAGTTGTGTTGAAGAACTACTTCGGCAACAGGCCAGATGTCAACTTTGCCAAGTTCTTTATTCTGAATGCAAAGGTGCTAGATGAAATGAATTTTGGAGTATTTACCAACTGCAACGATAAATGGATGTCTAATCAACACAGGCGGTTACAGTTGGACAATAGAGCATCCCGAAATGCTCGATTTGAATTCAAAAGTTCTTTCTGGAGTACTTTCACAAATAACAAGCATACCCACGATTTGGCAATGGCGGATCCCTTTGAGAACACCTTCTGATGATGCATTTGGTTCTCATTCAGAAGACTACGTTGCCTTTATATGTCTGCCTTCTAGACAAAATGATGCTGGATAGATGTTGAAGAGGTTTTTTCAGTAGTTTATTTCTTTTCAGCGCCTGAATGTTATTTTGTATCTTTCCTGTTTAGGTACTAGCGGTTGTTTCTTTTCTATTTGATGTCGTACTGTAAGATGTTAACACCAGCAGACATCAGCTATTATAGTTCTGTACTGGATACATTTGCTTTAACGAAAAAGCAGAGCTTTGTGCTTGTCTAAGTAATCAGTTATCTGAAGTTCCACTCTTTGCAATTCATGACACCTTTGCTAGCAAGTTATTAGTATCACTTCAAAATTACTAGCAGATAAACAAAATCGATGCAGCCTTACTTGTGCTAGTTTCAGGGAACAATGCATCGCTAATTTACATAACTGATGTATCCGTTGTTGGCCAAAATACTTATGAACTGAACACTGTCTCAAACCTTATTCAGGGAAGCTTTCATACATTCAACAGCTTATATAGATGGTTGGTTAAATTATTGTGTAGTCTATTTTCATCTATGTAAAACTGGAAGCACACATGTCTAGTTATTTTGTTCCTTTTTTTTGCGGGTGTCTACTGTCTAGTTATTTAGTTGGTTGCAGAATTTAATCAGCTCATATTTAGTTTGGACTTTTGGGGGCTTTGGTGCGTTAGGTGGCCTACTCTTCTGACTGCAGATTATTCTGTGGAACTTATCCATACATATGCCCTTCACTTTTTTTCCGTTAATTGCTTTGAGTTGGGTTGATTTCATTCATATCTTCAGGTTGTTAAAAAGAGAAATGCCCAAAGCAGTGTCGGAGTGAGCAGGATTTCTCAGGTTTTCGAATCCAAACCAAAGGACTGGCATGAACAGAATTTTTTTTGTGTGCAATTTGCCGTGAAGCTTTACCGGAGCCCCGGTGAAATTGGTGTACGTTGGGTTAGAATGTACTTATTGGTTGTCGCTTTCTTCAACCTCCAACCACCATGCTTTAAGGTGGCCGACTGCTGATGGCAAGTCTTGCACGGGGATAAAGCATCCCTCTAAACTCATCTGGTTGTGGTGATCTCCCTTTGATGAATCAAGAAGAAATCACATGGTTGAAAACTGAAGTTGATTAGGTGAGCAAATGAGCAAGATGCATGGTTCCCTCCACCCATTCCAAAGGAATTAACTGTACATCTACTCTTCATCCATGTTCATGTTTTGAGACGTGTAATGTACTACATGAGGTAATCAATATGATAACAACACAATCGTCTTCTAATCATATATAGAGAAGCTCAAAAGAGATCAGCTACTGATACAGAAACCATAACAATGTACGTAGTACATGAGATGGAGAAACATCACTAACATCACCATCCTACATATACATACACACCGAAACCAACTAATACTGTACTACTCAACAAAGAAACAAACGACTAGCCAATGGCATCGCCACACACAAAAAAGAAGAACGATCAACAAACAACTGATCAGACGCAGGACGACATGTCCAGGCTCCCGACCTGACCATAGATCAGCTATGAGCCTATGACGGACATTGATCACGACGACGAGCGTCAGCGTCAGCGTCGGCGTCAGACAGACTCGGTGATCAGAAACAGGCGTCGAGGAGGCAGCAGCAGCAGAGCGCCGCGCAGCTGCAAACAAAAAGAGAAGCAAACACAATCATCAGGCATCAGTTTAATCACGAAAGTATGACGACAGAGCCACGGGGCGGGATCAACGAAGCGGAGCGAGGATCCAGAACGGCAAAACAGAACTTACCATCCTCTCAAGAAGCCGCCGCCGCCGCCTCCATTGTGGTGGTGGTGATGGTGGTGGCCGTGGTGACCGCCGCGGCTGGTGGTGTCGGCAGCGCCGCCGGAAGCAGGATACTTCTGGTCGGCGTCGGCCTGCGGGTAGCCGGCCGGTGGTGGCGGCGCGACGTAGGCTTGCTGCTGGCCCTGCGGAGGGTACGCGGCGTTGCCCTGCTGGTAGCTCATGATCGACTTGCAGAGAGCACGCGCTAAGCAAGACTCGTGTGTTCTCCTCGAGCGATTAACGGATACGGATCGAGGAAGAGATGACGATGAAGAAGCTTTGATGCTGCACTATCCAGCGACTAATATGTGCATTTATAGGAGATTAGGAGGTGTACGCGAATACACGTTTGCTTAGACGCGTCGACTTGGGAGAAGAAGAGGAATCGAAAGGGAATAGCTGAAACCCCCGGACGGAGGGAACCCGTCGCTTTCAGGTGTGTTGCGCTTGCATGCCACCTCAATCCTTATTGGACTAGAAAAATGGAAGATATGTAGGAGTATCTGTTCTTTTCTTGGGGCCTCGAAGGCCTCATAAAATGCATTAAAAAGGAGCGCTGGGTTTACATGATACATAGAGTGACTCAAAGTATAATAGAAAATTACAGCATCGCCCTCTACTTTTGCAACAAGGACCCTGGCAACAAATTCGGAAACGCCATTAAGTCCTTCTCCACTGACACTGGCGAAAAGCTCGCCGCCACGACCACCCACTCCGTCATTGGGGACGATACCACTTAGTTATCAATATTGTTTTCTTGTGGTGCCGGTATATGGGGCGGCGCAAGACTCTCACAAGCATAATTTTCTATCGGAGTTAGTAAGAATGTGTGAAGCTGAGCCTTTACCGTTGTTGCTAGTTGGTGATTTTAATATCCTTAGGAGACCAGAGGAAAAAAGTAATGAGAACTATTATCCCCGGTGGCGTTTTATTTTTAATGTGATTATTAAGAATATTAACCTTAGGGTGATTGCGCTCTCGGGTCACCAATACACTTGGGCCAATCGTAGAGTGAATCCGACATATGAGAAACTTAATCGTGTTCTGGCTAGTGCTGAGTGGGAGCATAAATTTCTGCTGGTCTTTGTTCAGGCTTTGTCTCATTCAGGATCTGATCATAACGCCCTTTTGATTGAGTGTGGTCATGAGGCTCATCTTGGTAACACTCTTTTCTCATTTGAATTGTCATGGCTCAATCATGATGGCTTTTTAAAAATGGTGGCGGCCAAATGGGCTCCTGTTTCACCTGGAAAATCACCTATTCATACCTGGTAGAAAAATTAGGCATTTGCGCCGTTTTTTGAGGGACTGGGCTAAGAATCTTAATGCAAAATATATAAAGAAAAAGGAAACGTTTGCTAAGCATTATTGATGTTTTAGATGTAAAAGCTGAAATAATTCCTTTGTCTCCATTTGAGAGAGACGAGTTGAGAGTGGCAAATGAAAAACCAAATAAACTTAGACGCGTTGAAGAGATTAAATAGGCTCAGATCGTTAATTAAAATATGTGCAAGAAGGTGGTAATAACACTAAATATTTCCATTTAATTGCTAATCGGAAACATAGGAAAAAATATTTCAACTTGAACATGAAGAGGGAACCACTGTTGGCGATGAAAACTTTAAAGTTTATATTACTGAATACTATAAGAAACCATTTTGAGGCCCCGAGAAAAGTGATTTCTCCATGATGGAGGGTCAGATTCAGGACATACCTCAGCTTAATTTTGCGGGAAATGACCTACTGATTGTTGACTTCTGAGTGGATGAAGTTCCTTAGGCCATTTCTCAGATGGAGCATAATAAAGCGTGTGGAGTTTTATCAGGTTTTCTGGCATGTTATTAATTAAGATTGATTTCATGTCAATGTTTGCTTTGTTTTCAAAATGGTGAACTACCTCTCTTTAAGTTAAACTTTGGAGTAATCACCCTTCTCCCTAAAAAGTAAAATGTGGTTCAGATTCAGCAGTATAGACCTATATGTCTGCTAAATGTTAGTTTTAAAATCTTCACTAAGGTGGCTACTAATCGTATTTCTGGGTTGGCACATAAAGTGGTCATGCCTACTCAGACTGTGTTTATGCATGGGCGCCATATTTTAGAAGGGGTCATCGTTCTTCATGAGATCATCCACGAGTTATGTAGGAGGAAATTAGATGGAGTCATGTTTAAAATTAATTTCGAAAAAGCCTATAACAAAGTTAAGTGACCTTTCCTGCAACAAGTGATGCAAATGAAAGGCTTTGATAATATTTGGTGTGAGCGCATCAACCGAAATTTAATTTGGCTCCCTAGTGCATATGCTCCCTTTACCAAAAAATCATATTTTAAAATATCGATTTTTTTTTTGAAAAAAAAACAATTCTACATGTACATATCCATAATATATGTGTTCGTCAAGTTTCACGAAAAACTAATATTTTTTATGGTTTTGCAAAAAAAAAGATAAAATTTATCTTGTGAAAAGCATTAATTTTAGCACTGAATTTTAACTTTTTTACGTGACAAGTCGATTTTTCATGAAACGACTTTTTGAACGTGTAACACGTGAAGATGTGTGTGCAGAGTTTTTGTTCATATTTTTAAAAATATATGTAAGATGCATTTCAAAATGGAGGAAGCGTATGCTTCCATCTGTTCCAAAACACCACTCCCGCCTAGCAAGCATTATGTCCAGGGTGGGAGTGTGAAAATCAGGGTCAACGATGATGTGGGTCATAATTTCCAAACCAGCAAGGGATTGAGGCAAGATGATCCTTTGTCCTTGATCCTTTTTAATAGCATTGCCTATATGTTGGCAATTCTAATTTCTCGCGCCAAAGAGGAGGGGAAGTCGGAAGCCTTTTACCTCATCTTGTTGATGGTGGTGTGTATATATATTCTTCAACATGCAGATGATACAATATTGTTTATGGAGCATGACATTGAAAAGGCTGTGAGTATGAAGTCGATTCTTGTATCTTTGAACAATTATGAGGGTTAAAAATTAAGTTTCACAAGGGTGATTTTTCTGTTTTGACAAAGCTAAATTCTTGGAGCATCAATATAAGCAAATTCTTGGGTGAGAATCCGGAACTTTACATTTTATGTACCTAGGTATACCTATGAATTATAGATATCTTAGTAATGCATAGTGAAATCCTGTCGAGAGTCGTTTTGTTTCAAAACTTGGTTGTTGGCGAAGTAAAATGCTCTCATATGATGATAGGCTGGTTCTTATCAACTCTTTTTTAACCAGCCTGCCCATGTTCGTTCTATCTTTCCTCGAAATACCAAAGGGAGTAAGGAAACATCCAGACTTTTACCATTCTAGTTTCTTTTGGCAATACGATGAGAAACAAAAGAAATACATATTATTGAAATGGAACATAGTATGTAGACCAAAAGATCAAAGGGGCCTTCGTATTGAAGTGCTTGAAATAAAGAATAGATCTTCACTCAGCAAATGATTGTTTAAAATTCTAATGGAGGATGGTATATGGTAACAATTGTTGCATTAATAAGTATCTTAAACATAAAACACTGGCTCAAGTTGAATAGAAACCTATGAATTCACCTTTCTGGAAGGATCTCATACGTGTGAGCAAGACTTTTTCAATGGATGATTTTTTAAAATAGGAAATGGTTCATCCGTGCGTTTTTGGGAAGATGTTTGGTCAGCTGAAATTTCTCTTGTCCAACAGTATCCATCCTTGTATAACATTGTTCAACACAAAAATGTTTTGGTTTCAATCTTGCACAATATCCTCTTAATATATGCTTTGGGAGGGGTTTGAGTGATCATAAGTGGAACGAATACAGTGTCTGATAAGAGTTAATCTCTCCGATGAGTCTGATAAGTTTGTGTAGAAACTTATAGACTCTAGAGTGTTTACGATTAAATCATTTTACCTTGACTTGATGAATGGTCATACAACATTTCTCCGTATATATATATGGAAGCTTAAAGTCCCTCTTAAAATTAAGATATTTATGTGATTTCTTAACAATAAAGTGTTCGTTAACCAAAGATAATCTGGCTAGAAGAAATTGGAATGGAGGTCAAAAGTGTTGCTTTTGTGATTCTAAAGAAACCGTTGAACATTTGTTTCTTGTTTGTCCTTTTGCAAAAATTGTTTGGCGCATGATTTATTTAACTTATAACATTCCACCTCTTAATAATATTACTAATATGTTTGATATTTGGTTGAATGGTGTAAACAAAATTGATAAAGTTAGGATACGGATTGGCATTTCAGCTTATGTTGGAATATTTGAACAAGCCGAAACGATATTGTTTTTAATGAACAGAAGGGAACAAATTTTTTTGCAGGTTATTCGACGGGCTGCGCACTGGATTTAACTATGGGCATATTGAAAGAACATGGAATCCCCATGTGTGGTTTTGGTAATTGAGGAAAATCCCTATGGACTAATGGTTGTGTCGAGTTCTTCTTATAGGTTTTCTCCATATGCAATGCTTGCACCATAAGTTGGTTTTAAGGTTGCAAGAAAAGGAAGAAGAAGAAGAAGATGCAGAAGATCAAGTGAAAAGTATGTGTTGAAGAAGAAGATGGAGTGAGATATCATGTGCATCTTCAAGACATCAACAATGTAGAAGATGGATGAAGACGGTGGCGTGTGCGTTGTTGAAGAGGGATGAAGACAGAGCTTGCCGGCTCAAGTGGTATGCACAAGGTCAAGGTTTGTTCTTTGTAGGATTTCTCTCTTCCAGGTCTCTTGTGTAGTTGGGAGACCGGGTGTGTAGGATAGGTGGACGCTCTATCAAGAGGGCTCTCGAATCCGTCACTTGGTCGTATCATTCGGAGAGAGCTCAAATCCTTGCATGTTTTGCATCGTGTTTCTTGGTTGTTCTTGGTTCTTATCCATGTGATGTTTTAGAGACTGTGTTCATTCTCATGGCAAGAGCTCTAGCTCATCGAAAACGGATTCCATGTGTAGCACTTGTTGCGTTTTCGAGTTGGATGATTTTCTTGATTTCTCGTATTGAGAGGCTGCATCTAAAAAATTCATAGAAAATCATCCCCCACTTGTTTTAATATTTCTAACAAAATTGGTTTCGTTGCAATCGAAGTTTCCAATCTTGAGATATCGCATTTCTTTATCGCAGTTTTTATTAAAACGAAAAAGAAATATGAGCGGTACTACCACTTGAGCCTCCGGCCCAGGTACCGCTCGCTGCCCCCGCGTCTCTGGATTCCTTCTCGTATCGGGCCGGTAGTACCGGGACCCATAGGGTACCTGGTCGGTACCGGGCGCGATAGTACCGGTCGACCTTCTTCCTCCCCGTCGCAAGCCCGCTCCGCCTTTGGCCGCGGCTGCCCGGCCGGCCTAGCTTCGCCGCACGCATGCTCCCTTGCCTGGCCTGCCCCACTCGTTCGCTAGCACCCCGCACGTCTCACTCGACCGCATCGAACGTTGTGGGCAGTGACCCGCTCGATCTAATCGCTCAAGCGCCCCCCCCCCCCCCCCCGCTCCCGCTCGCTGCGGCGCAGCTCTGCCTCGTGCTGCCTGCTCGCTTGCCGTTGCCGCTAGCCCAGCTAGCTCCGCCCTAGGCCGCCTCTTCCCATGTTTTCCTTTCTTGATTTGCACTGATTAATATGAATGGTAGTACCGGCCGCAAGTCCGCTAGTACCGGTTTGGCGCGTGTTTTTCGCCCCTTTTCTGTGTTGTTTTGTACATGAGAGGTAGTATCGCTTCATCAAGCAGTAATACCGGTTGGGCGTGAATCTTCCCATTTTTCTGCCCCAACACTCATATTTTTGGGCCCCCCTATTTATACCTTTCTTCCACCTCTTTCCGCACAGCTCTTCTTCCTACATTCTCTCTCCTCCATTGTTGACCTTGAAGAGCTTCTTCCTCCTCTTGATTACTCCAATATTTCTTGCATCTTTTTGAGGGAAAAGAGTGGGGAGATCTAGATCTACTACTCCATCAATCGAATCCCTCTCTTTGTGAGGCAAACTTGTTAGATCTAGATCTTGGAGAAATTTGGTGATCCTCCTATGTTTTGTTCTTCCTCCCTTATTTCTCCAATAGCTTTTGTAGCTTTGTTGGAATTCGGGAGTGATGGACTTGGGCATCTTAGTCGTGGTCTTTGCCATTGCATTAGGTGCATCGGGTTGAGTTCTCTACGGAGATTTGGTCCCGTGAGAGTTCTGAGTATTACCTCTTGGGTTTTTGGAACCCTAGACGGCTTCTAGACCTTTGTGGTGTTGTTGCCTTTATGGCATGGCCGTATTCATGGCGTTTTAGCCTTTGTGGCGTTGTTTCTTTTGTGGCACGTTGTAGCCATTGTGGCCTTGTAGCCTTTTGTGGCGTGTTGTAGCCTCTGTGGCCTTGTACATGAGAGCTTCCAGTTGTGGTGGAGTATGCCTCAAGCTTGTTACTTGGGCGATTGCCCCAAGATTGTACGGGTTCGGTGACCATCCTCAAGGGTCCCTTAGTGGATCGAGGATTTCCGATCCCTTTTCGTGGGAAAGGCTTGAGGAGAATCCTCGAGGCTCCCTTAGCTCTTGTCATTATCTTTCAAACAAAATTGGTTTCATCTCAATCGAAGTTTCCAATCTTGAGATATCGCATTTCTCGTATCGCAGTTTTTTATTGAAAAGAAAAAGGAAATCTGAGCGGTACTACCGCTTGAGCCTCCGGCCTAGGTACCGCTTGCTGCCCCCGCGCCTCTGGATTCCTTCTGGTACCGGGCTAGTAGTACCGGGACCCATATGGTACATGGTCGGTACCGGGCCCAATAGTACCGGCTGACCTTCTTCCTCCCCGAGCCAGCCCACCTGCTTGTTTCCTTCCGCAAGCCCGCTCTGCCTTGGGCCACGGTTGCCCGTTCGGCCCATCTTCACCGCACAGATGCTCGCTCGCCTGGCCTGCCCCGCTCGCCCGCCAGCCACCCTGCACGCCTCGCTCGACCGAATTGATCGATGTGGGGATTGATCCGCTCGATCTAGCTACTCGCTCAAGCGCCGCTCCTCCCTGCTCCCGCTCGCTGTAACGCACCTCTGCCTCACGCTGCCTACTCGCTAGCCGTTGCCGCTTGCACACCCTCGCTCACCCCCAGGCCGACCCAGCTAGCTCCACCTTGATACGTCCAAAATGTATCTACTTTCCCGAACACTTTTGCTATTGTTTTCCCTCTAATTTGTGTATTTTGGATACAACTAACACGGACTAACGTTGTTTTTAGCAGAATTGCTCTGGTGTCTCGTTTTTGTGCAGAAATTCAACTTTCGGGAAAATCCTCGGAATTTATACCAAAGGGCCTATTTTACCAGAAGAGTCACGGAGCCAGAAGGGCAGGCCTAGGGGAGGCCCAGGGCCCCCAGACACTAGGCCGGCGCGGCCTGGAGGGGGGGGGGGCGCCGCCCTAGCGTGTGGCCCCCTCGGCTGCCCTCTGACGCCCTCCTCTGGACTACTTAAAGGTTTCGATCTAAAAACGCAAGGCAGGAAGTCGAAGTCGCCAGAAACCCTCCAGAACGCCGCCACATTGCGAAACTCCGTCTCGGGACCAGAAACTCCGTTCTGGCACTCCGCCGGGACGGGGAATTGGAGGAGATCATCGTCATCACCACCACCGACGCCTCTCCATCGACCAGCAATGTTTCCCCCATCCATGTGTGAGTAATTCCCCCGCTGTAGGCTGAAGGGGATGGTAGGGATTGGATGAGATTGGTCATGTAATAGCATAAGATTGTTAGGGCATAGTGCCTAGTGTCCGTAATTGGTACTTTGATGATATTGTTGCAACTTGTTATGCTTAATGCTTGTCACTAGGGCCCGAGTGCCATGATCTCAGATCTGAACATGTTATTGTTTCATGATGATATGCATTGTTTTATGATCTTACCTGCAAGTTGTATACACATGTCGCTGTCCGGAACCCGAGGCCCCGAAGTGACAGAAATCGGGACAACCGGAGGGGAAGGCGGTGATGTGAGGATCACATGTGTTCACAGAATGTTAATGCTTTGCTCCGGTACTTTATTAAAAGGAGTACCTTAATATCCAGTAGATTCCCTAGAGGCCCGGCCACCACCGGCTGGTAGGACAAAAGATGTTGTGCAAGTTTCTCATTGCGAGCACGTACGACTATATACGAAACACATGCCTATGGATTGCTTAGTACTTGGACACCGCTTTATTATTATCTGCAAATGCCCTGCTTTGATTGTTACATGAGTTTCTCTCATCCATGCAACGCCCGTCATCCATCCATGTGCCTATTTTAATCCTGTTGTTTATCGTAATCACTACTGCTGTCTTCATTACTCTGCTGCTGTTATTTCACTACTGCTACTGCTATAAAACTGTTACTACTGATAAACTCTTGCGAGCAAGTCTGTTTCCAGGTGCAGCTGAATTGACAACTCCGCTGTTAAGGCTTTCAAGTATTCTTTGTCTCCCCTTGTGTCGAATCAATAAATTGGGTTTTACTTCCCGCGAAGACTGTTGCGATCCCCTATACTTGTGGGTCATCAAGACTATTTTCTGGCGCCGTTCCCGGGGAGCATAGCTCTATTTGGAAGTTCACTTGGATTGATATTGTTCGCTGCAAATTCTCCATCATGGGTAAATCTCGCGATCCTAAAGTTGCCATATTACCATCCACTACAAGAAAAGGTACAACTCTGAGTACCTCTGCTGCTCTTGATTCACCATCTGTGATAAGTCAACTTGTTTCACCACCGCAAGCTTCACTTGTTGGTACTTCTGCTGAATCTGAAAATTCTCATAATATTGATGATGTTTCTGCTGTGCTTGATGATAGTGGTTCATTGGGATCTTTTCTAGATGCTACAATTGCTAGGTCTAGACAAATTGAAAATGCTGAAACTCCTAATGAAAATACTGCTACACCTGTTAATTCACCTGAGATTGAATACTCTAGTGATGATCCTGATGAGGATTATGTGGAGCTTAATGATGATTTTATTGATAAATGCAATGCAATTACTGATGCAAGAAAAATTAAAAAGTTCCTCGCACAACATACTGTTAGATATAAGCTGTCTCCTGATCCTAAATTTGCCACATCTCCTATAAACATTAAGGATAAAGATTATGATTTTTCTCTTGATCTATCTCATATAGCTATTGTTGAGAAAACACCCTTTTGTGGTACTGAAAAAGAAAGTGCTGTAGAACACATGAATGGACTCTCTTCTATGAGTAGCTTGTTTTCTGATGATGTCAAGATGCGCACTTATTTTGTTGCTAAATTTTTTCCTTTCTCATTAAAGGATGACACTAAAACTTGGTATAAAAATTTGCCTCCTGGTTCTATTACTAGTCCAGGTGATTTGCTTGATGTTTTCTTTCGGAAATACTTTCCTATTTATACCTTTCCTCTACCTCTTTCCACATAGCTCCTCGTCCTACATTCTCTCTCCTCCATTGTTGAACTTGAATAGCTTCTTCCTGCTTTTGATTCCTCCAATATTTCTTTCATATTTTTTTAGGGAAAAGAGTGAGGAGATCTAGATCTACTACTCCACCCATCGGTTCCCTCTCTTTGTGAGGGAAACTTGCTAGATCCAGATCTTGGAGGAATTTGGTGATCATCCTACTTTTTGTTCTTCCTCCCTAATTTTCGCAATAGCTTTTGTAGCTTTGTTGGAATTTGGGAGTGAAGGACTTTGGCATCTTAGGTGGGTTTGAGTTCTCTACGGATATTTGGTCTCGTGAGAGTTCGTGAGTATTACCGCTTGGGTTCTTGGGACCCTAGACAGCTTGTAGACATTTGTGGTGTTGTTGCTTTTGTCGCATGGTAGTCTTCGTGGCGTGGTAGCCTTTGTTGCATTGTTGCCTTTGTGGCATAGTAGCCTCTGTGGCGTGGTAGCCTTTGTAGCGTTGTTGCCTTTGTGGCACGTTGTAGCCATTGTAGCCTTTGTGGCCTTGTACTTGAGAGCTTCCGGTTGTTGTGGAGTTTGCCTCAAGCTTGTTACTTGGACGATTGCCCCAAGCTTGTAGGGGTTCAGTGACCATCCTCAAGGGTCCCTTAATGGATTGAGGGTTTCTCTTTTGGTGGGAAAGGCTCAAGGAGAATACGGTGGACTTTCTGGCATATGGAGTGCCTTGTGCCTCCACACCGCTCCAACAGATAGTAGCATCCGCAAGGGTGTGACCTTCGGTATACATTGTCGTCTCCACATGGCTGGGCTACTTCTCAACCCAAGATCCTTTACTTATGCACTTTACATTGTGATAGCCTTCGGGCTTGATGTTCTATATATGTTGCTATCACCTTGTTCCTTATCTTGCTTAGCATAGTTTTATTCCGCTCTTGTTCAAGCCCTCAAGTAGAAGTTTTTGTAACTGCCTATTCATCCCCCTCTAGGCAACATCCTTCTTCATTCACCTATATTCTCTCGGAGGATCAGATGGAAGACATGGTTAGTGGATGGAACCGGTTGCTCAGGACTTTTTTTCAGGCTATTGGATGGCGTCACCTTATTATAATCACAAATGTCTAGCTTTTTGATGCTTCTCTTGTTTCTATGGTTGGCGTCATCTTTTTAGACTCGGAAATGTATAGCGTTTTGATGCTTCACATTCTTCTATGGTTGATACTTGTCTCAACCTTACTTGATCCATGGTTGTAATAATGGAATGATATACTGGTACATTCAAATAAATTAAAATCCATATGCATCTATTGATGCAGAGGCTGGGGAGTTTCTCCCATTTCGAAAAAAGCTACGAAATATCCTCACATCTCGCACACCGGCCGGGAGGAATGTGAGATAGCATCCATGTGCTAGGAGTGGCCGCCCTTCGGCCATGAGAGTCGGTGGCAGGACAACTTCATGCCGTTGATGAGGTGCCATGGACGATGTGCTCCCGGATTTTTTCTTGTTTGCAGCTTCAAGAAGATCCCTCTCCCTAGATCTACAACGAATCACATGCTCTCGACCCCTTCCTTGCCCATCACGATGATGCCCAACATCAGGTAAAAAAATGCATGGATCCACCCACTCTGGTTCGCGCCACGCTTATTGTAGATTACATGGCAAGCTCCGCCTCTAAAATCTAACTTCCACCATGGAGACCCAACGGAGAACACCGACGGCCACCACCCAGTGCTACACAGAAGCACTAGGAGCACCATTCGCCACGACATAATGCCACTCTCCACAAAGGACACAAACCTAACCTTACTACTACGACTACTTGTATATACAGGGTCGGCCTCCTCTCACACATTCCCTCCAACCGGCGAGGCCACCGAAGAATAGGGGAGAGGAGACGGGAGGAGTGGAGCGACTCTCAAGCTGGGTTAGAGAGAGAAGATAAGGGGAAGAGATCCTTTGTGTGTGCGTTTGTGTGTTGGACTGCCATTGAACAAATTGGCAAGTCCGCACTAGTGTATAGACATTGAGATGGTGACGCATATGTGTTTATTTTGTTGCATAGTTCAGGGAGGATTGCATGGACGAGTTTTTCTACCACCATTTCATCAGTAAATCCGAAGATGAGTCTGACAAAGACACCGATGTTTTGATGGCCATGGCTGTTTTCAACCATGACAACAACGATAAAAAGCTTCGAAAGTTTAAGGGCTCGGCACAGGGATGTGCTCCTGCGTTGAACCTAACATAGAAGCCAGCCATGTCCACTCGTCTTCTACAAGGAGTGAAGGCGCATGATGGTTACTTCCAATGCAAGACTGACGACACCGGTAAGATTGGTTTCTCTTCTTACTAGAAATGCACTGCAGCTATTCGTTGCATATGGAATTTTTGGCGATTTTGTTGATGAGTACATGCGCACTAGCGATCCCACATGTCTTGACTCAATTTACAGTTTCTTTTCATGTGTTCAGCATAGAATACCTACAAAACCAAATGTTGCCGACATTACTCAGTTGTTATCGATAAACGAGTCAAGAGGCTTTCCTGAGATTCTTGGAAACATATGTTGCATGCATTGGAAGTGGAATAATTGTCCATTCACTAGATCGGCTCATATAAAGGACATGTCAGTGAATGCATGGTCTTACTTGAGGTTGCTACATCACAAGATCTTTAGATTTGACACTCGTTCTTCGAGATGAAAAGTTCCCACAATGGCATTAACATGGTTCAACATTCTCTGATATTCTCTAGGCTTGCTGAACGCAATTCTCCGGGTGTCCACTATGAGGTCAATGACCAACAATAAGGGATACTATCTAGCTACTGGTATCTATTCATATTGGTTTACATTTGTGAAGGAAGTCTGCAATCCTCAGACGAGAAACAATCTATATTTTCTCAAGAGCAAGAGGGCTCTAGGAAGAATGGGCAATATGCAGTTGGTGTCCTCCAAACTCGATGGACTATTGTTCGATACTCTGCCCGAACATGAAGCATTGACACTATGTTGGAGGTGATAATTCCTTGCGTGATCATGCACAACAAGGTTATTGAATGGGAGCATGATGATTCAATCCATGACGAAGGCTGGGACTATCAAGATGAGTTGATTGAATTCCAGGGTTGACCGACAACATTCCAAGACTTCCTCCACGTCTATCATAAAATCCATGACCGGGCAACTCAGTTTCCACTTCAAAACGATTTGGTTCAGCAAACATGTAACCACATAGGAAACCAATAAACATGTAGGGTCACAACCACTTGGCAATCACACAAAGTATCTAGTTTTTGTTCAAGTGCAATACAAAAGGAAAACACATTGTTTCCTCTGGAGGATAACACCTTGTGATTCTCCGGGTCTCCCAGCTAAATGTGGGGGCCACCACCTCCTTACGGTCTCTCCTCCTCCACTTGTTACCTTCCCGTTTACTCCCCTATCTTCTCATATATCTTTTCTAGTGCATCCTCCATGGCTGACATCCACCAAGGCCTATTGCACCGTATCCACCTTCGCTCTCCGTCTGACAATGCTATCGGTTTAGGACGACTGGACGGAGGATCTTCGAGCGGCGTGCCGGCCTACGAGGACCCTCTGTAAGGGTATTTTACCCTTATCCATTATTTTGGTAACTATGACACTGTGCTAGAGTATTTTGTCTAATACATATCTACAAGATGATTCCCATGTATTAGCCAAAGAGGTATAATGGTGTATCAATGGAACAAGAAGGCAATGGGAGACCCCCCACTTCGATGAAAAATCAACAAGGGAGTTTCAGCACTCGGTCGGTCAGTGGCCCGGTCAGACCGGCCCTGGCACCGGCCAGCCCGGTGCAGACCGGCCCCAGGACCAGTGCCAACCGGGCGATGTCCAGTAAGCTCGTGAGCTCGTCCGGTCAGGGTCCGGTCGACGACCCGGTCTGGACTGGCTCCGTCCGGCTGCACGCCCGGTTGGGCCGGGTGCTGGGCCAGGCGCCCCGGCGCCAACCGGCCCCCACGCTTGTGCCAGCCGGATGATGTACAGTATGCCAAAAAAGGCCCGGTCAGGATCCGGCCCCAGATCCGGTTTGGACCGGCTTGCCCGGTCCCTGGCCCGGTCTGACCGGCCCCTGCGCCGGCCTGTCCGGCGCCAGGTCCGGTTGACCGGATTTCTTGAGGAATCTGCTGATGTGGCAAGTCATCAACGACCATAATTCAAGTGACACTATATATACCCCTTCCTCTACCTCTGAAGGGGTAGGTGATACATCCCCGACGTATCCATAATTTCTGATGTTCCATGCTTGTTTTATGACAATACTTACATGTTTTGCTTGCACTTTATAATGTTTTTATGCATTTTCCGGAACTAACCTATTAACAAGATGCCACAGTGCCAATTCCTGTTTTCTGCTGTTTTTGGTTCCAGAAAGGCTGTTCGGGCAATATTCTCGGAATTGGACGAAATCAACGCCAAACCTCCTATTTTTCCCGGAAGGCTCCAGAACACCGAAGAAGAGTCGGAGAGGGGCCAGAGGGCCACCACACCATAAGGCGGCGCGGCCTGGCCTGGGCCCGCGCCAGCCTATGGTGAGGAGCCCCCAGGTGCCCCCCTGCGCCGCCTCTTCGCCTATAAAATCCCTTTCGACCTAAAAACACCGTACCAATTGACGAAACTTCAGAAAGACTCCAGGGGCGCTGCCGCCATCTCGAAACTCCAATTCGGGGGACAGAAGTCTCTGTTCCGGCACCCTGCCGGGACGGGGAAGTGCCCCCGGAAGCCATCTCCATCGACGCCACCGCCTCCATCATGCTCCGTGAGTAGTTCCCCCATGGACTACGGGTTCTAGCAGTAGCTAGTTGGTATTCTCTCCTCCATGTACTTCAATACAATGATCTCATGAGCTGCCTTAGATGATTGAGATCCATCTGATGTAATCGGTGTTGTGTTTGTTGGGATCCGATGGATGATACATTATGATTAGTCTATCTATAAAGTTTGTGAAGTTATTGTTGCTGCAATCTTGTTATGCTTAATGCTTGTCACTAGGGCCCGAGTGGCATGATCTTAGATTTAAGCTCTATACTTATTGCTTAGATTGTATCTACAAGTTGTATGCACATGTCGCTGTCCGGAACCAAAGGCCCCGAAGTGACAAGAATCGGGACAACCGGAGGGGATGGCGGTGATGTGAGGGACACATGTTTTCACAGAGTGTTAATGCTTTGCTCCGGTACTCTATTAAAAGGAGTACCTTAATATCCAGTAGTTTCCCTTGAGGCCCGGCTGCCACCGGCTGGTAGGACAAAAGATGTTGTGCAAGTTTCTCATTGCGAGCACGTACGACTATATACGGAAAACATGCCTACATGATTAATGAATTGATGTTCTTTCTTAATGCTTTGATTCCTATCAATTGCCCAACTGTAATTTGTTCACCCAACACTTGTCACTTATTGGAGAGTTACCACTAGTGTAGATCGCTGGGAACCCCGGTCCATCTCTCATCATCATATACCTGTTCTACATGTCATTGGAAGTAGTATCAACTATTCTCTGGTGCCATCGCTCTCATATTGCTATTACTGCTGCTGTGTTACTGTTACTACTGCTCTCATATTACTGCTACTTTCACATCACCCCTGTTGCTAGTGCTTTTCCAGGTGCAGCTGAATTGACAACTCAGTTGTTAAGGCTTATAAGTATTCTTTACCTCCCCTTGTGTCGAATCAATAAATTGGGTTATACTACCCTCGAAGACTATCGCGATCTCCTATACTTGTGGGTCATCAAGACTGTTTTCTGGCGCCGTTGCCGGGGAGGCATAGCTCTACTCATAAGTTCACCTGGGGAGTACACTCTACCTCTCTCTCTGTTTTATTTTATTTTGTTTTGCTTAGTTTACTTTTTCCTAGTTTACTTGTGCTTAGTTTATTTCTGTCTAGTATTACTTTGCTTAGTTTACTTTTGTCTAGTTTATTTCAGTTTTGTTTTATTTTCCTCATATACCCAAAAATCCATAAAAATTTGAAAAACCGAAAAATTAAAAACTGCTGTCATGGGAGAACCAACAACCTACTTGGAGCTTATGGAATGTTATAATTGTTATAGAGAATCAAGAACTGGTAAAATAATGAGTGCTATGATAGAAAATTGAATACAATTGCTAGAATCTTGCTTAGACGCCATGATATAAACTGTTGCTCTCAACAGGATACTAAACATCTTAAATTTCAATGTGGCTTTAGTGAGGAATTTTTAATTACGAACTATAATCGGAATTGCTATATTCATTATGGGTTCGAAGAGGTAGAACAATTTGTCTTATTTATGGGAGCCTCCAAGATAGAATCCTTCATGGTTGAGAATTATGAAACTTGTGCTATTTGTAAGGACCTTAAAGATTATGTCTCTACTATCCTTAATTCTTGCATAGAATGCTACAGTAGGAATCCTTATATCCTTGATTATAAAGAGAGACACATTAATGCACAAGAATGCACTCGCAATTTGCAGGAACCGGTGGAAGAAGAAACTGATGAACCTGAAAGCTCATTGGATGAAAAAGAGGAGGAAATTGATGAACCTGGAAGCTCATTGGATGAAAAAGAAGAGGAGAGCGACGAACAAAAGGAGGAAGAATGGATTAGCTACCCATGCCAACCTTCTAATGAGAGTAACTCTTTATCTCTTACATTATTTGATTGTCCTCCATGCTTACCGAAAGAGGTTGAATGTGATGTTCCTGTGGATTCTCTTGAAATAGTACCTATGAGTAATACTTGTGAGAATAATTATGCTACTGTTATTTATGATAATCCATGCTACTTTGATAAATCTTATGATAATGCTTTGTTTGTGCCTGATGTCGAAATGCATGGTACTAAAGAATTTTGCTTAGCAAATGTTTATGATAAAGCTCTAGATGATGGTCCTATGTTACTTGATAATATTAATTGTACTACTAATGAAAATGGGATTGGAGAGTTCTTGACTTTATCTATGTGTCCCATATCTCTTGAGATTGATCGATCATCTTGTCATATTATTGATAAAAGTGAGTTTGAAAGTTTTAATTCCACTATTTTTGAGCTTGATAAAAATTATATGTTTGTGGATCATGAAAAGTATGCTGCAGGCGATAGTTATATTATTGAGTTTATTCATGAAGCTACTGAAAATTATTATGAGAGAGGAAAATATGGTTGTAGAAATTTGCATGGTACTAAAACACCTCTCTATGTGCTTAAAATCTTGAAGTTACACTTGTTCTATCTTCCTATGCTTGTTACTTTGCTTTCCATGAACTTGTTTATTTACAAGATTCCTTTGCATAGGAAGCATGTTAGGCTTAAATGTGTTTTTAATTTGCCTCTTGATGCTCTCTTTTGCTTCAAATACTATTTCTCGCGAGTGCATCATTAAAACTGCTGAGCCCATCTTAATGGCTATAAAGAAAGCAACTTCTTGGGAGATAACCCATGTGTTATTTTGCTACAGTACTTTGTTTTATATTTGTGTCTTGGAAGTTGTTTACTACTGTAGCAACCTCTCCTTATCTTAGTTTTGTGTTTTGTTGTACCAAGTGAAGCCTCTAATCGAAGGTTGATACTAGATTTGGATTTCTGCGCAGAAACAGATTTCTATCTGTCACGAATCTGGGCTGTTTTCTCTGTAGGAAAATCATAAAAATATGCCAATTTACGTGCGTGTTCCTCAGATATGTACGCAACTTTCATTAGTTTTGAGTTTTCTGATTTGAGCAACGGAAGTATTTTATTAAAATTCGTCTTTACTGGCTGTTCTGTTTTGGCAGATTCTGTCTCTGTTTTTTGCATTGTCTCTTGTGGACTTTAAGCGAGCTTTTCTAGACATAGAGAGCTGTAGCTAATGTTTTATTGAGTTCTTGCAATGTGCCACTACAGGACCAAGGTGGATTCAAATTTTTTGAGTACTAACCCCTCTAATGAAGTTTATGAGAAGTTTGTTGTGAAGGAAGTTTTCAAGGGTCAAGAGAGGAGGATGATATATGATCAAGAAGAGTGAAAAGTCTAAGCTTGGGGATGCCCCCGTGGTTCATCCCTGCATATTTTAAGAAGATTCAAGCGTCTAAGCTTGGGGATGCCCAAGGCATCCCCTTCTTTATCAACTTATCAGGTTCCTCCCCTGAAACTATATTTTTATTCGGTCACATCACATGTGCTTTACTTGGAGCGTATGTGTGCTTTTATTTTTGTTTGTGTTTGAATAAATTCGGATCCTAGCAATCCTTGTTTGGGAGAGAGACACGCTCCGCTTTTTCATATGAACACTTGTTATTCGTTTTACTTTTAATGTTCAATGATAAAAGTTGGAAGCTATAGCACTTATTATTATTTGGTTGGAAACAGAAAATGCCTCATAATGTCTTGGATAATTTGACACTTGGCAATTGTTTTGAGCTCTCAAATAGATTAAGTTTTTTTTCATGTGGTTTAAACCTATTAGTGGAGAACTACCGTAGAGCTTGTTGAAATTGGTTTGCGTAATTGATCTCTCTTAAGGTCTAGATATTTTCTGGTAAAAGTGTTTGAGCAACAAGGAAGACAGTGTAGAGTATTATAATGCTTGCGATATGTTCTTATGTAAGTTTTGCTGTACTGGTTCATACTTGTGTTTGCTTCAAACAACCTTGCTAGCCTAAGCCTTGTACTGAGAGGGAATACTTCTTATGCATCCAAAATCCTTGAGCCAACCACTATGCCATTTGTGTCCACCATACCTACCTACTATGTGGTATTTCCTGCCATTCCAAAGTAAATTGCTTGAGTGCCACCTTTAAACAATTCAAAATGCTTCTCAATTTGTGTTAATGTTTTATAGCTCATGAGGAAGTATGTGGTGTTTATCTTTCAATCTTGTTGGGCAACTTTCACCAATGGACTAGTGGCTTCATCCGCTTATCCAATAATTTTGCAAAAAGAGCTGGCAATGGGATTCCCAGTCCCAAATTAATTAACCTAAATAGACACTCATCCATGGTATGTGATTGTTGGACGGCACCCGAAGGATTCGGTTAGCCATGGCTTGTGTAAGCAAAGGTTGGGAGGAGTGTCATCATAATAAAACTAAAATAAAAAGGCACTCCTTCATGGTATGAGATTGTTGGCAGGCACCCGAGGATTCGGTTAGCCATGGTTTGTGAAAGAAAGGTTGGAAGGAGTGCCACCCAAAAATAAAAATAAAATGGGAGCCGCTCTTTGAAGGTTTGTCTGGCAAGGGGGTTAGAGTGCCCACTACCATTCGTTGACAACAACAAACACCTCTCAAAACTTTACTTTTATGCTCTCTATATGTTTTCAAAACCAAAGCTCTAGCACAAATATAGCAATCAATGCTTCCCTCTGCGAAGGGCCATTCTTTTACTTTATGTTGAGTCAGTATACCTACTTCCTTCCATCTTAGAAGCAAACACTTGTGTTAACTGTGCATTGATTCTTACATACTTGCATATTTGCATTCATCATATTACTTTGTGTTGACAATTATCCATGAGATATGCATGTTGAAAGTTGAAAGCAACCGTTGAAACTTATATCTTCCTTTGTGTTGCTTCGATGCCTTTACTTTGAATTTATTGCTTTATGAGTTAACTCTTGTGCAAGACTTTTGATACTTGTCTTGAAAGTACTATTCATGAAAAGTTTTGCTATATGTTATCTATTTGTTAGCAACTATAGATCATTGCCTTGAGTCACTTCATTCATTTCATATGCTTTGTAATAGTATGATCAAGGTTATGTAAGTAGCATGTCACTACAGAAATTATTCTTTTTATCGTTTACCTGCTCGGGACGAGCAGGAACTAAGCTTGGGGATGCTGATACGTCCCCGACGTATCCATAATTTCTGATGTTCCATGCTTGTTTTATGACAATACTTACATGTTTTGCTTGCACTTTATAATGTTTTTATGCGTTTTCCGGAACTAACCTATTAACATGATGCCACAGTGCCAGTTCCTGTTTTCTGCTGTTTTTGGTTCCAGAAAGGCTGTTCGGGCAATATTCTTGGAATTGGACGAAATCAACGCCAAACCTCCTATTTTTCCCGGAAGGCTCCAGAACACCGAAGAAGAGTCGGAGAGGGGCCAGAGGGCCACCACACCATAAGGCGGCGCGGCCTGGCCTGGGCCCGCGCCAGCCAATGGTGAGGAGCCCCCAGGTGCCCCCCTGCGCCGCCTCTTCGCCTATAAAATCCCTTTCGACCTAAAAACACCGTACCAATTGACGAAACTTCAGAAAGACTCCAGGGGCGCCGCCGCCATCGCGAAACTCCAATTCGGGGGACAGAAGTCTCTGTTCCGGCACCCTGCCGGGACGGGGAAGTGCCCCCGGAAGCCATCTCCATCGACGCCACCGCCTCCATCATGCTCCGTGAGTAGTTCCGCCATGGACTACGGGTTCTAGCAGTAGCTAGTTGGTATTCTCTCCTCCATGTACTTCAATACAATGATCTCATGAGCTGCCTTACATGATTGAGATCCATCTGATGTAATCGGTGTTGTGTTTGTTGGGATCCGATGGATGATACATTATGATTAGTCTATCTATAAAGTTTGTGAAGTTATTGTTGCTGCAATCTTGTTATGCTTAATGCTTGTCACTAGGGCCCGAGTGGTATGATCTTAGATTTAAGCTCTATACTTATTGCTTAGATTGTATCTACAAGTTGTATGCACATGTCGCTGTCCGGAACCAAAGGCCCCGAAGTGACAAGAATCGGGACAACCGGAGGGGATGGCGGTGATGTGAGGGACACATGTTTTCACGGAGTGTTCATGATTTGCTCCGGTACTCTATTAAAAGGAGTACCTTAATATCCAGTAGTTTCCCTTGAGGCCCGGCTGCCACCGGCTGGTAGGACAAAAGATGTTGTGCAAGTTTCTGATTGCGAGCACGTACGACTATATACGGAAAACATGCCTACATGATTAATGAATTGATGTTCTTTCTTAATGCTTTGATTCCTATCAATTGCCCAACTGTAATTTGTTCACCCAACACTTGTCACTTATTGGAGAGTTACCACTAGTGTAGATCGCTGGGAACCCCGGTCCATCTCTCATCATCATATACCTGTTCTACATGTCATTGGAAGTAGTATCAACTATTCTCTGGTGCCATCGCTCTCATATTGCTATTACTGCTGCTGTGTTACTGTTACTACTGCTCTCATATTACTGCTACTTTCACATCACCCCTGTTGCTAGTGCTTTTCCAGGTGCAGCTGAATTGACAACTCAGTTGTTAAGGCTTATAAGTATTCTTTACCTCCCCTTGTGTCGAATCAATAAATTGGGTTATACTACCCTCGAAGACTATCGCGATCCCCTATACTTGTGGGTCATCAGTAGGCACTACACTACAAGTTGTTCTTGAGCTCTCTCTCTCATACTCCATAATTAGAAACACCAAAAGCCTCAAATCTCCCTCCTCCTCCACCCAAACTCAAATTCCTCCAGGGAAACGATAGACGAGGACCCGATCTACTGTTCTACCAGGACAAATCTTATTCCCCTTGTATTCATCAAGAAACTTGCTCTCTAGGGTTCCTTGGAAACCCTAGGTGGGCAAGAGAGGTCCGGAAGCATCCGGGCTGTGGATTAGCCCCTGACAAGATTGTGAAGGTTTGGAGGCTACCTCAAAGTCTACCACAAGTGAGTGAGCTATTCCTTCGTGGGATAGGCTCCGGAGAATAGGGTGAGCCTTCGTGGCGTGGGGAATCCTTCGTGGGACCTTCACCCCTCCAAACGTGACGTACCTTCTTGCAAAGGAAGGGAACACGTGAATAAACCCTCGTCTCCGCGTGCTATCGGTTATCTCTAACCGAACTCCTTACTTGTGATATAACTTCCTGTGAGAGCATTCGTGCTTGAGTTACTTGTATCCTCATATAGGTTGCTTCACCTAGTTTGCATTAGGCTCATATTTATATTCCGCAAAGCCTAATATTGCAAAGAAAGAATTAAAATATATAGAAACCTATTCACCCCCTCTAGGTTTACCATCTCTGAACTTTCAATTGGTATCAGAGCCTAGACTCTTTTTAAGGGCTTCACAGCCTTAAGAGTGAGATGGAAAAACTATTCGAGGGTCTGGATGAAAACTCTAACCTTTCGGTTAAGGAGATGAAATCCAGATTCTTGGCATATGATGTCGAGAAAAAGAAACAGGAGGATGAAGTACAAAGCCAAATGGCACAAATGACTGCCATGCTTAAGAACTTGACTAGTGGAACCTCTAGTGGGATTTCGGTTCCTCTGGAAGGTTTCCATCAAGTCAATCATGACTATCCCAAAAACACTTCACCCATGCCTCATATAAACCATAGTGGGAATGTAACCCATTTTGATGGAACTCACTTTCCTTTTTGGAAATCTTTTATGGAATCTCATATTCGCAGCTGCAGTGTGGAGCTATGGGAGATCATTGTTGATGGATACCAGAAGCCACAAGATCCCGCTCGGTTGACCTCCACCGATTTCTACAACCGTCAACTCAATGCCTCCGCACGTGACAAGATTTGGAGTGGCATCAACCGCAAGCTCCTTGATCAAGTCAATGACATTGACTCCGCTAAAGAGTTGTGGGATCGGATCGTAGTACTCCAAGAGGGAACCGATTTGATCCAATCAGCTCTTTACGAGTCCGTAAAACAAGAGGCCACTATGTTCATGATTAGAAAAGGAGAATCCGTGGCCGATGCCTATGCAAGGCTTGGTGCTCTTAGAGTGAAGGTCAAGGGTCTTGGATGTGAGAAATACAATGACGGCTTTGAGATGAATGAAGCATTCATAAAGTCCAAGGTCATTGCCATGATTGCAGTCAATCAAGAAGACACCAAACTTGCACTCAACTTGCAAATCATTACCAAGAGTGCTGATCTGAATGCTGATGATCTAGTCTCCTATGTGGCAGCCAATGAGAACATGGCCAAGTCAGGAAAAAGGCTCATGGAAATGAACCGTGTTGATGAAGCCTCACACAACCATGAAGCCTCACACAACCTTGCCCTTAAAGCTAGAGCTGACCATGGAAGAGAAGAAGTCTATGAAATTGAAGAAGATGAAGAGATGGCTTCAACTAGTGACATTGCTACTGACTTTGCTTTCTTTGCTAAGAAGTACAAGGCAAAGTTTCCAATGCTCCTCAATGAGAAGAAGAAGAGAACATGCTACAACTGTGATAAAGATAGCCACTTTGCAAATGAGTACCCTTATGAGAAAAGGGTAGACAAGCCAAAGTTTGTCAAAGGGGTCAAGCCAAGATTGAAGTCAAACCCTATCAACGATCGCTACAAGAAGAACAAGGGAACAACCTTTGTTGGGGCCGAGTACATGTCCGATGAAGATGAGGAGAAAGAGGCCGGAGTGTCTGGTTCGGCCTTCTCCAAGCCCGGGTCACACTTCACATATGACTACTCCAAGGATTACTCCACGGAGAATGATGTTGGCTCTTTCTTCATGGCAAGAACAACTCAAGATGATGACTCCGATGACTCTCCCTCCTCTATGATCGTTGGCTCTTGTCTAGTGGCAAGAGAAACCAAGATAATGGAACCTCCACCTTCTCTATCTAGTGTTCTTGATGATGAAACTGAAAATCAAGAAGAATTAATTGTGCTTAAGAAACTTTACAATGTTAGATGCACCCTTCGTGGTGAAGCTCTTGTGAAGTTTGATTTCTTGATGGACTCCCTCAAAGAAAAGGATGAGTCCATTGAGGAATTAGAATATCATTTGAATGATAAAGAACGGAGAATCAATCTCCTAAGACAAGAGCTAAAAACTGAAAGGTGCATATCTCAAGGCCTTAAGCAACAAATTGAAACCTATGAACTAGATAAAGTTAAGGATCTTGAAACTACTGAAAGGGATCAATTATTGGCCCAAGAGCTCGATGCTTCAAAGAAGGAGCTTGAAGTTGCTCATGCTTCTCTCACTAGGGATATTGACCACCTTGAAAGGGCTAACAAGCTTGTCAAGGATGAGCTCAAGAAACTTGGAGAGAACCATGACATACTTCAAGAAACCTACAAGAAGGCTCTTGGATCAATGTATGATCTCATTGTTGTTGAAAAGGTTGCTAGTTCCTCCACCTCCTTTACTAGTGAGCATGCTAAGCTTTTTGCGGAACATGTTCGTGTACAAGAGGAACTATCTTTACATGTTGAGACCAATGCATATCTTGAATCTTTGGTGACCAAATATGGTCTCAACTATGATCCTAATGAATCTTCTTGTGAGCAAGCCACATTCTTGAGGAAAATGTTAGGTTAACAAAGGAACTTGCAAAGTTCACCACCGCCAAGAATAAGATGGGATTGGATGACCTCTTGAGTAAGCAAAGGTCAAACAATCAAAAGTTTGGACTTGGATATGTTCCCAAGTCCTACAAGAAGAACAACTACAAGAAGGAGAAGCCTGCTCAAGAAAAGAACAAGAAGGTCACTAATGATGGCAAATCCTCAAAGGGTAAAGCCACTAGTGGTGACCGCACGGGGCCAAACAATCACTATGTTTTATTTATTGATTATTATGGTGATGTTTATGCTAACTATGTTGGCCCTCGTAATGGCTATGCTTATAGAGGGTACTCAATTTGGGTACCAAAAGATATTGTTGACATTGCAAAGAAACCCATTAATCAATGGGTTCCTAAATCCTCTACTTGATTTTGTAGGGGTATTCCTCCGGTGGTCCAAAATGGGTGTTTGATAGTGGATGCACCAATAATATGACCGGAGGAAGAGGTGTGCTTGAACAATTCATTGAAGATGTAAACAACAAGTCAAGCATCACCTTTGGTGAAAATTTAAAGGGAAAGGTACTTGGGTATGGCAAGGTGGCAATCTCTAAGGACTTGTGCCTTGAGACGGTCATGCTTGTTGAATCCCTTGGCTATAATTTGTTGTCTATATATCACCTTGCGGATGCCGGTTACAATTCGTATTTTAATAATTATTGTGTGAAAGTCTTTAGGAGTGACAATATCAAATTGGTCCTTGTTGGATATGTGGAGAACAACCTTTATGTGGTTGACTGATATGTTTCCAACGTATCTATAATTTCTTATGTTCCATGCTAGTTTTATGACAACACATACATGTTTTATTCACACTTTATAATGTTTTAATGCATTTTCTGGGACTAACCTATTAACAAGATGCCACCGTGCCAGTTCCTTTCTGCTGTTTTTGATTTCAGAAAAGTTGGTTTACAAATATTCTCGGAATTGGACGAAACAAAAGCCCATGACCCTATTTTCCATGGAGTGTTCCAAAAGACCGAAGAAGAGTCGAGGAAGGCCAGCAGGGGGCCCACCCCATAGGGCGGCGTGGGGGGCCCCACTGCCGCGCCAAGACGTGGGGAGGGAGCCCCCTGGCTCCCCCGACGCTGCCCCTTCGCCTATTTATTCCTTCGTCTCCGAAAACCCTAGCACCGAGAGCAAAAATACCAGAACAGTTCCAGAGACGCCGCCGCCGTCAACCCTAACTCGGGGGTCCAGAAGATCTCCTCCGGCACCCTGTCGGAGAGGGGAATCATCACCGGAGGGCTCTACATCACCATGCCCGCCTCCGGACTGATGCGTGAGTATTTCATCCTTGGACTATGGGTCCATAGCAGTAGCTAGATGGTTGTCTTCTCCTATTATGCCATCATGTTTAGATCTTGTGAACTGCCTATCATGATCAAGATCATCTATTTGTAATGCTACATGTTGTGTTTGTTGGGATCCGATGAATATGGAATACTATGTCAAGTTGATTATTGATCTATCATATATGTTGTTTATGATCTTGCATGCTCTCCGTTGCTAGTAGAGGCTCTGGCCAAGTTGATACTTGTAACTCCAAGAGGGGGTATTTATGTTAGATAGTGAGTTCATGTCTCCATTGAATCTGGGGGAGTGATAGCAACCCCTAAGGTTGTGGATGTGCTGTTGCCACTAGGGATAAAACATCAATGCTTTGTCTAAGGATATTTGTATTGTTTACATTACGCACAGTACTTAATGCAATTTTCTGTTGCTTGCAACTTAATACTGGAAGGGGTGCGGATGCTAACCCGAAGGTGGACTTTTTAGGCATAGATGCATGCTGGATGGCGGTCTATGTTCTTTGTCGTAATGCCCTAAGTAAATCTCATAGTAGTCATCATGATATGTATGTGCATTGTTATGCCCTCTCTATTTGTCGATTGCCCAACTGTAATTTGTTTACCCAACATGTTATTTATCTTATTGGAGAGACACCACTAGTGAACTGTGGACCCCGGTCCATTCTTTTACATCTGAAATACAATCTACTGCAATCATTGTTCTCTTTTGTTTTCTGCAAGCAAACATCATTTTCCACACCATACGTTTAATCCTTTGTTTTCAGCAAGCCGGTGAGATTGACAACCTCACTGTTAAGTTGGGGCAAAGTAGTTTGATTGTGTTGTGCAGGTTCCACGTTGGCACCGAAATCCCTGGTGTTGCGCCGCACTACACTCCTTCACCAACAACCTTCACGTGATCTTCATCTCCTACTGGTTCGATAACCTTGGTTTCTTACTTAGGGAAAACTCGCTATTGTACTCATCATACCTTCCTCTTGGGGTTCCCAACGGACCTGTGCTTTACCGTCACAAGCATTGACCTCTCGAAAGAGAGCCCCTCTCCCTCCACATGTCTAATGGCGGCCAAACATGAAGAAGATTGGTTGTGGCATCACTGCCTTGGTCATGTTAACATGAGAAATCTTAAACAACTCCTAAAGGGTGAGCACATTGTTGGACTAACCGGCATTTCTTTTGAGAAAGATCGTGTATGCAGCGCATGTGTAGCTGGAAAGCAACTCAAGAAGAAACATCCTACCAAGAGCATCGTCACCACATCTAGGCCCTTGGAGCACCTTCATTTGGATCTCTTTGGGCCATCACATTATGATACTCTTGGTGGGAGCAAGTATGGACTTGTCATTGTTGATGATTACTCAAGATACTCTTGGGTCTTTCTCCTTAAGTCTAAGGATGAGAACCATAGAGAGTTCATCATCTTCGCCAAGAAGGCTCAACGTATGTATGAATCCGAGATCGAAGCGATTAGGACCGACAATGGCACCGAGTTCAAGAACTACACCATGCAAGAGTTTGTTGATGATGAGGGCATCAAACATGAGTTTTCAGCTCCCTCACCCCTCAACAAAATGGTGTTGTTGAAAGGAAGAACCGGACTATCATTGAGATGGCAAGAACCATGTTGAGTGAATTCAACTCACCCCACAACTTTTGGGGAGAAGCCATCTCTACTGCTGTCCACTACTCCAACCGGCTCTTCCTCCGCCCCCTCCATAACAAAACTCCATACGAGCTTCTCACAGGTAACAAGCCTAATGTCATGTACATTCGTGTCTTTGGATGCAAATGTCTCGTTAAGAACAATAAAGGGAAGCTCGGTAATTTGAAACTAGAACCATTGAGGGCACATTTGTTGGATATGCGGAGAACTCCCACGCCTATAGATACTACAACAAGTCCACTGGGCTACTGAAGTATCTTGTGACGTGGTGTTCTTGGAGGATAATGGCTCCCATGTGGAGCAAGTTGTTCCATGTGTTGCAGGTAATGATGATCCTTCTAATGCCATCAAGCTTATGGGCATTGGACACATCCGGCCCACAAAAGTTCATACTGATGATCGAAGTGATGAAGTAGAAGTATCAAGCACAGCCCAAGTGGAGCCTAGCTCAACTCAAGCCGAACCATCAAGTGCAACTCAAGAACCATCCTCCACTCAAGTTGAGTCACATTCCGAAGAACAAGAAGAAAGTCCTCATCCCACTGAGCAAGACCATGATGATGATCAAGAAACATCCTCAACTCATGATCAATCTCAAGTGGTCCCTCATGATCAAGTACTAGCAAGAGATGAGTTCATTGATCATGAAGGAACCATTCAGAAGATCAAGGCTGCTACAAGGGCAAGTGACATGGAAGTAGATCAAGTCCTTGGTAGCATCTCAAAAGGAGTGGTAACTCATAGACACCATGCATTACTTATCACTTTTTGTCAACACCATGCTTTTGTGTCTAGTTTTGAACCACTCAAGGTACATGAAGCCTTGGTTGATCCGGATTGGGTAATTGCCATGCAAGAAGAATTGGAGTGTTTCACTCGTAATGAAGTATGGCCTCTAGTTGAGAGACCCAAGGATCATCGCATCAATGTCATTGGGACCAAATGGGTATTCAAGAACAAGCAAGATGAGAATGGCATTGTCATACGAAACAAAGCAAGGTTAGTGGCGCAAGGGTTTGCCCAAATAGAAGGTATGGATTTTGAGGATACCTTTGCGCCGGTAGCCCGTCTTGAAGCTATTCGCCTTTTGCTTGCATTTGCATCTTTCCAAAATTTCAAACTATATCAAATGGATGTGAAAAGTGCATTTTTGAATGGTCCCCTAAAAGAAACCGCTTATGTGGCTCAACCCCCGAGTTTCGAAGACCCACGCCGACCCAACCACATGTATTTACTCCATAAGGCACTCTACGGTCTCAAGCAAGCTCCACGTGCTTGGTATGAGTTCCTTAGGGATTTCTTACTACATGATGGGTTTTGCATGGGTAAGGTTGATTCCACCCTTTTCACCAAACGGGTTAAAGGGGGTGGCTTATTTATATGTCAAATATATGTTGATGATATTATCTTTGGTGGAACTAACCCCAATCATAACAAAGCTTTTGAGCTATTGATGACTAGGAAATTTGAGATGTCCATGATGGGAGAGTTGAAGTTCTTTCTAGGCTTCCAAGTAAGGCAACTTGCAAAAGGCACCTTCATCTCTCAAGAAAAGTATGTGAAGGACATGCTCAAGAAGTTCAACATGACCAATGCAAGCCCAATGAAGACACCCATGCCCGTAAAGGGGCAACTTGGATCATGTGACGGTGAGAAGGATGTGGATATAAAGGTATATCGTTCCATGATAGGATCCTTGCTCTACCTTTGTGCCTCTAGGCCGGATATCTTGCTAAGTGTAGGGATGTGTGCTCGTTTTCAATCTGCTCCTAAGGAGAGCCATTTGATGGCGGTCAAACGAATTCTAAGATACCTTGTTCTCACTCCTACTCTCGGGCTATGGTATCCAAAGGGTCCTTTGAACTCATTGGCTATTCGGATTCCGATTGGGCCGGTGATAAGTGTTGGAGATATGCCCAAGAGGCAATAATAAAAGTGGTTATTATATATCTTTATGTTTATGATAAATGTTTATATACCATGCTATAATTGTATTAACCGAAACATTGATACATGTGTGATATGTAAACAACAAAGAGTCCCTAGTATGCCTCTTAACTAGCTTGTTGATTAATGGATGATTAGTTTCATAATCATGAACATTGGATTTATTAATAACAAGGTTATATCATTATATGAATGATGTAATGGACACACCCAATTAAGCGTAGCATAAAGATCACGTCATTAAGTTATTTGCTATAAGCTTTCGATACATAGTTACCTAGTCCTTATGACCATGAGATCATCTAAATCACTTATATCGGAAAGGTACTTTGATTACATCAAACGCCACTGCGTAAATGGGTGGTTATAAAGGTGGGATTAAGTATCCGGAAAGTATGAGTTGAGGCATATGGATCAACAGTGGGATTTGTCCATCCCGATGACGGATAGATATACTCTGGGCCATCTCGGTGGAGTGTCGTCTAATGTCTTGCAAGCATATGAATAAGTTCATAAGAGACCACATACCACGGTACGAGTAAAGAGTACTTGTCAGGAGACGAGGTTGAACAAGGTATAGAGTGATACCGATGATCAAACCTCGGACAAGTAAAATATCGCGTGACAAAGGGAATTGGTATCGTATGTGAATGGTTCATTAGATCACTGAAGTCATCGTTGAATATGTGGGAGCCATTATGGATCTCCAGATCCCGCTATTGGTTATTGGTCGGAGAGAGTACTCAACCATGTCCACATAGTTCGCGAACCGTAGGGTGACACACTTAAGGTTTGATGTTGAAATGGTAGAACTTGAATATGGAATGGAGTTCGAAGTATTGTTCGAAGTCCCGGATGGGATCCCGGACATCACGAGGAGTTCCGGAATGGTCCGGAGAATAAGATTCATATATAGGAAGTCATTTTATAAGATTTAAAATGATCCGGAAGATTTTACGGAAGGTTCTAGAAGGTTCTAGAAAAGTCCGGAAGAAATCACTAAGGAAGGAGGAGTCCCGGAGGGACTCCACCTCCCCATGGCCGGCCAACCCTAGAGGGGGGAGTCCACCTTGGACTCCACCAAGGGGGCCGGCCACCCCCCCACATGGAAGGGGGGAATCCCACCCCAAGTGGGATTCCCACCTTGGGTAGGTTTCCCTACTACATGGAAGGTTTTGGGTTGGGGTATTATTCGAAGACTTGTAGTCCAACACTTGGGGGTTCCACCTATATAATGAGGGGCCAAGGGGAGGGGGCCGGCCACCACAACACCACCACCTTGGCCGCACCCCAAGGTAGCCGGCCACCCCTTCTCCCCAAACCCTAGCCGCCCCACTCCTCCTCCTCTCCCGCAACGCTTAGCGAAGCTCCGCCGGAGATCTCCATCGCCACCGCCACCACGCCGTCGTGCTGCTGGATTCAAGGAGGAGCTACTACTTCCGCTGCCCGCTGGAACAGGGAGGTGGACGTCGACTTCATCAACACCGAACGTGTGACCGAGTACGGAGGTGCTGCCCGATCGTGGCACCGTGATCAAGATCTTCTACGCGCTTTTGCAAGCGGCAAGTGATCGTCTACCGCAGCAACAAGAGCCTCATCTTGTAGGCTTTGGAATTCTTCAAGGGTGAGTCTCGATCATCCCCTCGTTGCTACCGTCTTCTAGATTGCATCTTGGCTTGGATTGCGTTCTCGCGGTAGGAAATTTTTTGTTTTCTATGCAACGAATCCCTACAGTGGTATCAGAGCCGTGTCTATGCATAGATGGTTGCACGAGTAGAACACAATGGTTTTGTGGGTGTTGATGCTCTTGTTGTCTTTAGTTTGAGTACTTTGCATCTTTGTGGCATAGTGGGATGAAGCAGCTCGGACTAACTTTACATGACCGCGTTCATGAGACTTGTTCCTCGTTCGACATGCAACTTGTATTGCATAGGAGGCTTTGCGGGTGTCTGTCTCTCCTACTATAGTGAAGATTCAATTTACTCTTCTATTGACAACATTAGTATCACCGTTGTGGTTCATGTTCGTAGGTAGATTAGATCTCTCTCGAAAACCGTAAACCACGTAAAATATGCAAACCAAATTAGAGACGTCTAACTTGTTTTTGCAGGGTTTGGTGATGTGATATGGCCATAATGTGATGATGAATATGTATGAGTTGATCATTATTGTATTGTGGCAACCGGCAGGAGCCTTATGGTTGTCTTTAAATTTCATGTTGAGTAGTATTTCAAAGTAGTTGTAATAGTTGCTACATGATGTGAACAACCATGAAGACGGCGCCATTGACCTTGACGCTACACCGACGATGATGGAGATCATGCCCGAAGATGATGGAGATCATGTCCGTGCTTTGGAGATGAAGATCAAAGGCGCAAAGACAAAAGGGCCATATCATATCAGATATGAACTGCATGTGATGTTAATCCTTTTATGCATCTTATTTTGCTTAGATCGCGACGGTAGCATTATAAGATGATCCCTCACTAAAATATCAAGATAATAAAGTGTTCATCCTTAGTAGCACCGTTGCCAAGACTTGTCGTTTCGAAGCATCTCGTGATGATCGGGTGTGATAGAATCAACAAGTGCATACAACGGGTGCAAGCCAGTTTTGCACATGCGGATACTAAGGTGGCCTTGACGAGCCTAGCATGTACAGACATGGTCTCGGAACACGTGATACCGAAAGGTAGAGCATGAATCATATGATTGATATGATGAACACTTTGAGTGTTCGCCATTGAAATTACACCTTGTCTCATGATGAACGGACTTAGGTGTGGTGGATTTGGTTCGTATGATCACTAAGACAATGCGAGGGATATTGTTTTGAGTGGGAGTTCACCTAGATTTTTAATTATGTTGAATTAAAATTTGAACTCAATTTGTCATAAACTTAGTCTAAACTTTTGCAAATATATGTTGTAGAGATGGCGTCCCCAATCAATTTTAACCAGTTCCTAGAGAAAGAAAAGCTTAAGAGCAATGGTAGCAACTTCACCGACTGGTTTCGTCATGTGAGGACCTTCCTCGCTGGCGGAAATCTGCAATATGTGCTTGATGCACCGCTAGGTGACCCTCCTGCAGAAACTGAAACCGATGAAGTAAAGAATGTTTACGCAACTCGGAAAGCTCGGTACTCTCAAGTACAGTGTTCCATCCTGTGCAGTCTGGAATCCGATCTTCAAAAACGTTTTGAGCACCACGATCCTCATGAGTTGGTCAATGAGCTGAAAGCTATATTTGAGACTCATGCGGCCGTGGAATGCTATGAAGCATCGAAACACTTCTTCAGTTGTATGATGGAAGAAGGCAACTCCGTTTGTGAGCACATGCTCGTTATGACCGGGCATGCGAAGAAACTCAGTGACTTGGGAATAGTGATTCCTAATAGACTGGGGATTAATCGTGTCCTTCAATCACTGCCACCAAGTTACAAGAACTTTGTGATGAACTACAATATGCAGAACATGAACAAAGAGTTACCTGAACTCTTTGGCATGCTAAAAGCTGCTGAGATTGAGATCAAGAAAGAGCACCAAGTGTTGATGGTCAACAAGACCACCAGTTTAAAGAAACAGGGCAAGTCTAAGGGAAAATTCAAGAAGGGTGGCAAGAAAGCTGCCACGCCTCCTATGAAACCTAAGAACGGCCCTAAGCCTGATGCTGAGTGCTATTACTACAAGGAGAAGGGACACTGGAAGCGTAATTGCTCCAAGTATCTGGCTGATCTGAAGAGCGGCCTTGTCAAGAAGAAGAAAGAAGGTATATCTGATATACATGTTATAGATGTTTATCTCACTGGTTCTCGTTCTAGTACCTGGGTATTTGATACTGGTTCGGTTGCTCATATTTGTAACTCGAAACAGGAACTAAAGAATAAACGAAGACTACTGAAAGATGAAGTGACGATGCGCGTTGGAAACGGATCCAAAGTCGATGTGATCGCTGTCGGCACACGTCCTCTACATCTACCTTCGGGATTAGTTTTAAGCCTAAATAATTGTTATTTTGTACCCGCGTTGAGCATGAACATTATATCTGGATCTTGTTTAATGCAAGACGGTTATTCATTCAAGTCTGAGAATAATGGTTGTTCTATTTTTATGAATAATATCTTTTATGGTCGAGCACCTGAAAAGAATGGCTTATTTCTGTTAGATCTCGATAGTAGTGATACGCATATACATAACATTGATGCTAAACGAATTAAATTGAATGATAATTCTACTTATATGTGGTACTGTCGTCTGATACGTCTCCGACGTATCGATAATTTCTTATGTTCCATGTCACATTATTGATGATATCTACATGTTTTATGCATACTTTATGTCATATTTATGCATTTTCCGGCACTAACCTATTAACGAGATGCCGAAGAGTCAGTTGCTGTTTTCTGCTGTTTTGGTTTCAGAAATCTTCTCGGAATTGGACGAAATCAACGCCCAGGGGCCTATTTTCACACGAAGCTTCCAGAAGACCAAAGATGATACGAAGTGGGGCCACGAGGTGGCCAGACACCAGGGCGGCGCGGCCTGGGCCTTGGCCGCGCCGGCCTGTCGTGTGGGGCCCTCGTGTGGCCCCCTGACCTATCTCCTCCGCCTACTTATAGCCTTCGTCGCGAAACCCCCAGTACCGAGAGCCACGATACGAAAAACCTTCCAGAGACGCCGCCGCCGCCAATCCCATCTCGGGGGATTCAGGAGATCGCCTCCGGCACCCTGCCGGAGAGGGGAATCATCTTCCGAAGGACTCTTCACCGCCATGGTCGCCTCCGGAGTGATGAGTGAGTAGTTCACCCCTGGACTATGGGTCCATAGCAGTAGCTAGATGGTCGTCTTCTCCTAATTATGCTTCATTGTCGGGTGATGGCGTGTAACTCACACGTTCGTTGGGAACCCCAAGAGGAAGGTATGATGCGCACAGCAGCAAGTTTTCCCTCAGAAAGAAACCAAGGTTTATCGAACCAGGAGGAGCCAAGAAGCACGTTGAAGGTTGATGGCGGCGGGATGTAGTGCGGCGCAACACCAGGGATTCCGGCGCCAACGTGGAACCTGCACAACACAACCAAAGTACTTTGCCCCAACGAAACAGTGAGGTTGTCAATCTCAGCTTCTTGTGAACAAAGGATTAGCCGTATTGTGTGGAAGATGATTGTTTGCAAAACAAAGAGAACAAAGATTGCAAAGAGATTGAATTTCAGTAAAGAGAATTGGACCGGGGTCCACAGTTCACTAGAGGTGTCTCTCCCATAAGACAAACAGCATGTTGGGTGAACAAATTACAGTTGGGCAATTGACAAATAAAGAGAGCATGACCATGCACATACATATCATGATGAGTATAGTGAGATTTAATTGGGCATTACGACAAAGTACATAGACCGCCATCCAACTGCATCTATGCCTAAAAAGTCCACCTTCAGGTTATCATCCGAACCCCCTCCAGTATTAAGTTGCAAAGCAACAGACAATTGCATTAAGTATGGTGCGTAATGTAATCAACAACTACATCCTTAGACATAGCATCAATGTTTTATCCCTAGTGGCAACAGCACAACACAACCTTAGAACTTTCATCACTGTCCCAGTGTCAATGCAGGCATGAACCCACTATCGAGCATAAATACTCCCTCTTGGAGTTACAAGCATCTACTTGGCCAGAGCATCTACTAGTAACGGAGAGCATGCAAGATCATAAACAACACATTGATATAACTTTGATAATCAACATAACAAGTATTCTCTATTCATCGGATCCCAACAAACGCAACATATAGAATTACAGATAGATGATCTTGATCATGTTAGGCAGCTCACAAGATCCGACAATGATAGCACAATGGGGAGAAGACAACCATCTAGCTACTGCTATGGACCCATAGTCCAGGGGTAGACTACTCACACATCACACCGGAGGCGACCATGGCGGCGTAGAGTCCTCCGGGAGATGATTCCCCTCTCCGGCAGGGTGCCGGAGGCGATCTCCTGGATCCCCCGAGATGGGATCGGCGTTGGCGGCGTCTGGAAGGTTTTCCGTATCGTGGCTCTCGTGCATCGGGGGTTTCGTCACGGAGGCTTTAAGTAGGCGGAAGGGTAGGTCAAGAGGCGGCACGAGGGGCCCAGACCATAGGGCCGCGCGGCCAGGGCAGGGGCCGCGCCGCCCTATGCTCTGGCTGCCTCGTGGCCCCTCTTCGTCTCGTCTTCGGACTTCTGGAAGCTTCGTGGCAAAATAGGCCCCTGGGCGTTGATTTCGTCCAATTCCGAGAATATTTCCTTACTAGGATTTCTGAAACCAAAAACAGCAGAAAACAGCAACTGGCACTTCGGCATCTTGTTAATAGGTTAGTTCCAGAAAATGCACGAATATGACATAAAGTGTGCATAAAACATGTAGATAACATCAATAATGTGGCATGGAACATAAGAAATTATCGATACGTTGGAGACGTATCAGCATCCCCAAGCTTAGTTCTGCTCGTCCCGAGCAGGTAAAACGATAACACAGATAATTTCTGGAGTGACATGCCATCATAATCTTGATCATACTATTTGTAAAGCATATGTAGTGAATGCAGCGGTCAAAACAATGTATATGACATGAGTAAACAAGTGAATCATATAGCAAAGACTTTTCATGAATAGCACTTCAAGACAAGCATCAATAAAGTCTTGCATAAGAGTTAACTCATAAAGCAATAATTCAAAGTAAAGGCATTGAAGCAACACAAAAGAAGATTAAGTTTCAGCGGTTGCTTTCAACTTGTAACATGTATATCTCATGGATATTGTCAACATAGAGTAGTATAATAAGTGCAATAAGCAAATATGTAGGAATCAATGCACAATTCACACAAGTGTTTGCTTCTTGAGGTGGAGAGAAATAGGTGAACTGACTCAACATTGAAAGTAGAAGAATTGTCCTCCATAGAGGAAAAGCATCGATTGCTATATTTGTGCTAGAGCTTTGATTTTGAAAACATGAAACAATTTTGTCAACGGTAGTAATAAAGCATATGTATCATGTAAATTATATCTTATAAGTTGCAAGCCTCATGCATAGTGTACTAATAGTGCCTGCACCTTGTCCTAATTAGCTTGGACTACCGGATCATCACAATGCACATGTTTTGACCAAGTGTCACAAAGGGGTACCTCTATGCCGCCTGTACAAAGGTCTAAGGAGAAAGCTCGCATTTGGATTTCTCGCTATTGATTATTCTCAACTTAGACATCCATACCGGGACAACATAGACAACAGATAATGGACTCCTCTTTTATGCATAAGCATGTAACAACAATTAATAATTTTCTCATTTGAGATTGAGGATATATGTCCAAAACTGAAACTTCCACCATGGATCATGGCTTTAGTTAGCGGCCCAATGCTCTTCTCTAACAATATGCATGCTTAACCATAAGGTGGTAGATCTCTCTTACTTCAGACAAGACGGACATGCATAGCAACTCACATGAAATTCAACAAAGAGTAGTTGATGGCGTCCCCAGTGAACATGGTTATCGCACAACAAGCAACTTAATAAGAGATAAAGTGCATAATTACATATTCAATACCACAATAGTTTTTAAGCTATTTGTCCCATGAGCTATATATTGCAAAGGTGAATGATGGAATTTTAAAGGTAGCACTCAAGCAATTTACTTTGGAATGGCGGAAAATACCATGTAGTAGGTAGGTATGGTGGACACAAACGGCATAGTGGTTGGCTCAAGTATTTTGGATGCATGAGAAGTATTCCCTCTCGATACAAGGTTTAGGCTAGCAAGGCTTATTTGAAACAAACATAAGGATGAACCGGTGCAGCAAAACTCACATAAAAGACATATTGAAAACATTATAAGACTCTACACCGTCTTCCTTGTTGTTCAAACTCAATACTAGAAATTATCAAGACCTTAGAGAAACCAAATATGCAAACCAAATTTTAGCATGCTCTATGTATTTCTTCATTAATGGGTGCAAAGTATATGATGCAAGAGCTTAATCATGAGCACAACAATTGCCAGGTATCACATTACCCAAGACATTTATAGCAATTACTACATGTATCATTTTCCAATTCCAACCATATAACAATTTAACGAAGGAGAAACTTCGCCATGAATACTATGAGTAGAAACCAAGGACATACTTGTCCATATGCTACAGCAGAGCGTGTCTCTCTCCCATAAAGTGAATGCTAGGATCCATTTTATTCAAACAAAACAAAAAACAAAAACAAACCGACGCTCCAAGCAAAGCACATAAGATGTGATGGAATAAAAATATAGTTTCAGGGGAGGAACCTGATAATGTTGTCGATGAAGAAGGGGATGCCTTGGGCATCCCCAAGCTTAGACGCTTGAGTCTTCTTAGAATATGCAGGGGTGAACCACCGGGGCATCCCCAAGCTTAGAGCTTTCACTCTCCTTGATCATGTTGCATCATACTCCTCTCTTGATCCTTGAAAACTTCCTCCACACCAAACTCGAAACAACTTATTAGAGGGTTAGTGCACAATAAAAATTAACATATTCAGAGGTGACACAATCATTCTTAACACTTCTGGACATTGCATAATGCTACTGGACATTAGTGGATCAAAGAAATTCATCCATCATAGCAAAAGAGGCAATGCGAAATAAAAGGCAGAATCTGTCAAAACAGAACAGTTCGTATTGACGAATTTTAAAATGGCACCAGACTTGCTCAAATGAAAATGCTCAAATTTAATGAAAGTTGCGTACATATCTGAGGATCATGCACGTAAATTGGCTTAATTTTCTGAGCTACATACAGGGAGGTGGACCCAGATTCGTGACAGCAAAGAAATCTGGAACTGCGCAGTAATCCAAATCTAGTACTTACTTTTCTATCAACGGCTTAACTTGGCACAACAAAACACAAAACTAAGATAAGGAGAGGTTGCTACAGTAGTAAACAACTTCCAAGGCAAAAAATAAAAACAAATTACTGTAGGTAAAAACATGGGTTGTCTCCCATAAGCGCTTTTCTTTAACGCCTTTCAGCTAGGCGCAGAAAGTGTGTATCAAGTATTGTCAGGAGACGAAGTGTCAACATCATAATTGGTTCTCATAATAGAATCAAAAGGTACCTTCATTCTCTTTCTAGGGAAGTGTTCCATACCTTTCTTGAGAGGAAATTGATATTTTATATTACCTTCCTTCATATCAATGATAGCACCAACAGTTCGAAGAAAAGGTCTTCCCAATATAATGGGACAAGATGCATTGCATTCAATATCCAAGACAACAAAATCAACGGGAACAAGGTTATTGTTAACGGTAATGCGAACATTATCAACTTTACCCAAAGGTTTCTTTGTAGAATGATCAGCAAGATTAACATCCAAATAACAATTTTTCAGCGGTGGCAAGTCAAGCATATTATAAATTTTCTTAGGCATAACAGAAATACTTGCACCAAGATCACATAAAGCATTACAATCAAAATCTTTAACCTTCATCTTAATGATGGGCTCCCAACCATCCTCTAGCTTTCTAGGAATAGAGGCTTCGCGCTCTAGTTTCTCTTCTCTAGCTTTTATGAGAGCATTTGTAATATGATGTGTAAAAGCCAAATTTATAGCACTAGCATTAGGACTTTTAGCAAGTTTTTGCAAGAACTTTATAACTTCAGAGATGTGGCAATCATCAAAATTCAAACCATTATAATCTAAAGCAATGGGATCATCATCCCCAATGTTGGAAAAAATTTCAGCAGCTTTATCACAGGCAGTTTCAGCAGTTTTAGCTGCTTCAGGCAGTTTCTCGCGCTTTGCATTAGAAGTGGAAACATTACTAACACCAATTCTTTTATTATTAGTAGTAGGAGGTGCAGCAACATGTGTAGCATTAGCATTACTAGTGGTGGTAATAGTCCAAACTTTAGCTACATTCTTCTCTTTAGCTAGTTTTTCATTTTCTTCTCTATCCCACCTAGCACGCAGTTCAGCCATTAATCTTATATTCTCATTAATTCTAACTTGGATGGCATTTGCTGTAGTAACAATTTTATTATGATGATTCTCATTAGGCAAAACTTTCGATTTCAAAAGATCAACATCAGCAGCAAGACTATCGACTTTAGAAGCAAGTATATCAATTTTCCCAAGCTTTTCTTCAACAGATTTGTTAAAAGCAGTTTGTGTACTAATAAATTCTTTAAGCATAGCTTCAAGTCCAGGGGGTGAATTCCTATTATTGTTGTAAGAATTTCCATAAGAATTACCATAGCCGTTGCCATTATTGTAAGGATATGGCCTATAGTTGTTACTAGAATTGTTCCGGTAAGCATTGTTGTTGAAATTACTATTTTTAATGAAGTTTACATCAACATGTTCTTCTTGTGCAACCAATGAAGCTAATGGAACATTATTAGGATCAATATTAGTCCTATCATTCACAAGCATAGACATAATAGCATCAATGTTATCACTCAAGGAAGAGGTTTCTTCGACAGAATTTACCTTCTTACCTTGTGGAGCTCTTTCCGTGTGCCATTCAGAGTAGTTGATCATCATATTATCAAGAAGCTTTGTTGCTTCACCAAGAGTGATGGACATAAAGGTACCTCCAGCAGCTGAATCCAATAAATTCCGTGAAGAAAAATTTAGTCCTGCATAGAAGGTTTGGATGATCATCCAAGTAGTCAGTCCATGGGTTGGGCAATTTTTAACCAGAGATTTCATTCTTTCCCAAGCTTGAGCAACATGTTCAGTATCTAATTGTTTAAAATTCATTATGCTACTCCTCAAAGATATAATTTTATCAGGGGGATAATATCTACCAATAAAAGCATCCTTGCATTTAGTCCATGAATCAATACTATTCTTAGGCAGAGATAGCAACCAATCTTTAGCTCTTCCTCTTAATGAGAAAGGGAACAATTTTAATTTTATAATGTCACCATCTACATCTTTATACTTTTGCATTTCACATAATTCAACAAAATTATTGAGATGGGCAGCAGCATCATCAGAACTAACACCAGAAAATTGCTCTCGCATAACAAGATTCAGTAAAGCAGGTTTAATTTCAAAGAATTCTGCTGTAGTAGCAGGTGGAGCAATAGGTGTGCATAAGAAATCATTATTATTTGTGGTTGTGAAGTCACACAACTTAGTATTTTCAGGGTTGGCCATTTTAGCAACAGTAAATAAAGCAAACTAGATAAAGTAAATGCAAGTAACTAATTTTTTTGTGTTTTTGATATAGCAAACTAGATAGCAAATAAAGTAAAACTAGCAACTAATTTTTTTGTATTTTGATTTAGTGCAGCAAACAAAGTAGTAAATAAAACTAAGCAAGACAAAAACAAAGTAAAGAGATTGAGAAGTGGAGACTCCCCTTGCAGCGTGTCTTGATCTCCCGGCAACGGCGCCAGAAAAAGAGCTTGATGGCGTGTAACTCACACGTTCGTTGGGAACCCCAAGAGGAAGGTATGATGCGCACAGCCGCAAGTTTTCCCTGAGAAAGAAACCAAGGTTTATCGAACCAGGAGGAGCCAAGAAGCACGTTGAAGGTTGATGGCGGCGGGATGTAGTGCGGCGCAACACCAGGGATTCCGGCGCCAACGTGGAACCTGCACAACACAACCAAAGTACTTTGCCCCAACGAAACAGTGAGGTTGTCAATCTCACCGGCTTGCTGTAACAAAGGATTAACCATATTGTGTGGAAGATGATTGTTTGCAGAAAACAGTAGAACAGTATTGCAGTAGATTGAATTTCAGTAAAGAGAATTGGACCGGGGTCCACAGTTCACTAGAGGTGTCTCTCCCATAAGACAAACAGCATGTTGGGTGAACAAATTACAGTTGGGCAATTGACAAATAAAGAGAGCATGACCATGCACATACATATCATGATGAGTATAGTGAGATTTAATTGGGCATTACGACAAAGTACATAGACCGCCATCCAACTGCATCTATGCCTAAAAAGTCCACCTTCAGGTTATCATCCGAACCCCCTCCAGTATTAAGTTGCAAAGCAACTGACAATTGCATTAAGTATGGTGCGTAATGTAATCAACAACTACATCCTTAGACATAGCATCAATGTTTTATCCCTAGTGGCAACAGCACAACACAACCTTAGAACTTTCTGTCACTGTCCCAGGTGTCAATGCAGGCATGAACCCACTATCGAGCATAAATACTCCCTCTTGGAGTTACAAGCATCTACTTGGCCAGAGCATCTACTAGTAACGGAGAGCATGCAAGATCATAAACAACACATAGATATAACTTTGATAATCAACATAACAAGTATTCTCTATTCATCGGATCCCAACAAACGCAACATATAGAATTACAGATAGATGATCTTGATCATGTTAGGCAGCTCACAAGATCCGACAATGATAGCACAATGGGGAGAAGACAACCATCTAGCTACTGCTATGGACCCATAGTCCAGGGGTAGACTACTCACACATCACACCGGAGGCGACCATGGCAGCGTAGAGTCCTCCGGGACATGATTCCCCTCTCCGGCAGGGTGCCGGAGGCGATCTCCTGGATCCCCCGAGATGGGATCGGCGTTGGCGGCGTCTCTGGAAGGTTTTCCGTATCGTGGCTCTCGGTACTGGGGGTTTCGTCACGGAGGCTTTAAGTAGGCGGAAGGGTAGGTCAAGAGGCGGCACGAGGGGCCCAGACCATAGGGCCGCGCGGCCAGGGCAGGGGCCACGCCGCCCTATGCTCTGGCTGCCTCGTGGCCCCTCTTCATCTCGTCTTTGGACTTCTGGAAGCTTCGTGGCAAAATAGGCCCCTAGGCGTTGATTTCGTCCAATTCCGAGAATATTTCCTTACTAGGATTTCTGAAACTAAAAACAGCAGAAAACAGCAACTGGCACTTTGGCATCTTGTTAATAGGTTAGTTCCAGAAAATGCACGAATATGACATAAAGTGTGCATAAAACATGTAGATAACATCAATAATGTGGCATGGAACATAAGAAATTATCGATACGTTGGAGACGTATCATCGGGTCTTGTGAGCTGCCTAACATGATCAAGATCATCTATCTGTAATGCTATATGTTGTGTTTGTTGGGATCCGATGGATAGAGAATACTATGTTATGTTGATTATCAATCTATTACCTATGTGTTGTTTATGATCTTGCATGCTCTCCATTATTAGTAGAGGCTCTGGCCAAGTTTTTACTCTTAACTCCAAGAGGGAGTATTTATGCTCGATAGTGGGTTCATGCCTCCATTAAATCTGGGACAGTGACAGAAAGTTCTAAGGTTGTGGATGTGCTGTTGCCACTAGGGATAAAACATCGATGCTATGTCCGAGGATGTAGTTATTGATTACATTACGCACCATACTTAATGCAATTGTCTGTTGTTTGCAACTTAATATTGGAAGGGGTTCGGATGATAACCTGAAGGTGGACTTTTTAGGCATAGATGCATGCTGGATAGCGGTCTATGTACTTTGTCGTAATGCCCAATTAAATCTCACAATACTCATCATATCATGTATATGCATTGTCATGCCCTCTCTATTTGTCAATTGCCCAACTGTAATTTGTTCACCCAACATGCTATTTATCTTATGGGAGAGACACCTCTAGTGAACTGTGGACCCCGGTCCGTTCTTTTAATCGAATACAATCTACTGCAATACTTGTTCTACTGTTTTCTGCAAACAATCATCATCCACACTATACATCTAATCCTTTGTTACAGCAAGCCGGTGAGATTGACAACCTCACTGTTTCGTTGGGGCAAAGTACTTTGGTTGTGTTGTGCAGGTTCCACGTTGGCGCCGGAATCCCTGGTGTTGCGCCGCACTACATCTCGCCGCCATCAACCTTCAACGTGCTTCTTGGCTCCTACTGGTTCGATAAACCTCGGTTTCTTACTGAGGGAAAACTTGTCGTTGTACGCATCACACCTTCCTCTTGGGGTTCCCAACGGACGCGTGCTGTACGTGTATCAAGCAGATTTTCTGGCGCCGTTGCCGGGGAGATCAAGACACGCTGCAAGGGGAGTCTCCACCTCCAATCTCTTTACTTTGTTTTTGTCTTGCTTTATTTTATTTACTACTTTGTTTGCTACACTAAAACAAAACACAAAAAAATTAGTTGCTAGTTTTACTTTATTTGCTATCTTGTTTGCTATATTAAAAACACAAAAAAATTAGTTACTTGCATTTACTTTATCTAGTTTGTTTTATTTACTGTTGCTAAAATGGGTACTCCTGAAAATACTAAGTTGTGTGACTTCACAACCACAAATAATAATGATTTCTTATGCACACCTATTGCTCCACCTGCTACTACTGAATTCTTTGAAATTAAACCTGCTTTACTGAATCTTGTTATGCGAGAGCAATTTTCTGGTGTTAGTTCTGATGATGCTGCTGCCCATCTCAATAACTTTGTTGAATTATGTGAAATGCAAAAGTATAAGGATGTAGATGGTGATATTATAAAATTAAAATTATTTCCTTTCTCATTAAGAGGAAGAGCTAAAGATTGGTTGCTATCTCTGCCTAAGAATAGTATTGATTCATGGACTAAATGCAAGGATGCTTTTATTGGTAGATATTATCCCCCTGCTAAAATTATATCTTTGAGGAGTAGCATAATGAATTTTAAACAATTGGATAATGAGCATGTTGCACAAGCTTGGGAAAGAATGAAATCTTTGGTTAAAAATTGCCCAACCCATGGACTGACTACTTGGATGATCATCCAAACCTTTTATGCAGGACTGAATTTTTCTTCACGGAACCTATTGGATTCAGCTGCTGGAGGTACCTTTATGTCCATCACTCTTGGCGAAGCAACAAAGCTTCTTGATAATATGATGATTAATTACTCTGATTGGCACACGGAAAGAGCTCCACAAGGTAAGAAGGTAAATTCTGTCGAAGAAACCTCTTCCTTGAGTGATAAGATTGATGCTATTATGTCTATGCTTGTGAATGATAGGACTAATGTTGATCCTAATAATGTTCTGTTAGCTTCATTGGTTGCTCAAGAAGAACATGTTGATGTAAACTTCATTAAAAATAACAATTTCAACAACAATGCTTACCGGAACAATTCTAGTAACAACTATAGGCCATATCCTTATAATAATGGTAACGGCTATGGTAATTCTTATGGGAATTCTTACAACAATAATAGGAACACACCCCCTGGACTTGAAGCTATGCTTAAAGAATTTATTAGTACACAAACTGCTTTTAACAAATCTGTTGAAGAAAAGCTTGGGAAAATTGATATACTTGCTTCTAAAGTCGATAGTCTTGCTGCTGATGTTGATCTTTTGAAATCGAAAGTTATGCCTAATGAAAATCATAATAATAAAATTGTTACTACAGCAAATGCCATCCAAGTTAGAATTAATGAGAATATAAGATTGATGGCCGAATTGCGTGCTAGGTGGGAAAAAGAAGAAAACGCTAAAGAAGATAATATAGCTAAAGTTTGGACTATTACCACCACTAGTAATGCTAATGCTCCACATGTTGCTGCACCTCCTACTATTAATGGTAAAATAGTTGGTGTTGGCAATGTTTCCACTTCTAATGCAAAGCGTGAAAAACTGCCTGAAACTGCTAAAACTGCTGAAACTGCCTGTGATAAAACTGCTGAAATTTTTTCCAACATTGGGGACAATGATCCCATTGCTTTAGATTATAATGTTTTGGATTTTGATGATTGCCACATCTCTGAAGTTATAAAGTTCTTACAAAAACTTGCTAAGAGTCCTAATGCTAGTGCTATAAATTTAGCTTTCACGAAACATATTACAAATGCTCTCATAAAAGCTAGAGAAGAGAAATTAAATCGCGAAACTTCTATTCCTAGGAAGTTAGAGGATGGTTGGGAGCCCATCATTAAGATGAAGGTCAATGACTTTGATTGTAATGCTTTATGTGATCTTGGTGCAAGTATTTCCGTTATGCCTAAGAAAACCTATAACATGCTTGACTTGCCACCATTGAAAAATTGTTATTTGGATGTTAATCTTGCTGATAACTCTACAAAGAAACCTTTGGGGAGAGTTGATAATGTTCGCATTACCGTTAACAATAATCTTGTCCCCGTTGATTTTGTTGTCTTGGATATTGAATGCAATGCATCTTGTCCCATCATATTGGGAAGACCTTTTCTTCGAACTGTTGGTGCTATCATTGATATGAATGAAGGTAATATTAGATATCAATTTCCTCTCAAGAAAGGTATGGAACATTTCCCTAGAAAGAGAATGAAGTTACATTTTGATTCTATCATTAGAACAAATTATGATGTTGATGCTTCGTCTCTTGATAATACTTGATACACACTTTCTGCGCCTAGCTGAAAGGCGTTAAAGAAAAGCGCTTATGGGAGACAACCCATGTTTTTACTTCTGCACTTTTATTTTATATTTGAGTCTTGGAAGTTGTTACTACTGTAGGAACCTCTCCTTATCTTAGTTTTGTGCATTGTTGTGCCAAGTAAAGTCGTTGATAGTAAGGTTCATACTAGATTTGGATTACTGCGCAGAAACAGATTTCTTTGCTGTAACAAATCTGGGCCTAATTCTCTGTAGGTAACTCAGAAAATTATGCCAATTTACGTGAGTGATCCTCAGATATGTACGCAACTTTCATTAAATTTGAGCATTTTAATTTGAGCAAGTATGGTGCCTCAATTAAATTCGTATTTACAGACTGTTCTGTTTTGACAGATTCTGCCTTTTATTCAGCATTGCCTGTTTTGCTATGCTTGATGGATTTTTCGATTCCATTAACTTTCAGTAGCTTTGTGCAATGTCCAGAAGTGTTAAGAATGATTGTGTCACCTCTGAACTTGTAAATTTTGATTGTGCACTAACCCTCTAATGAGTTGTTTTGAGTTTGGTGTGGAGGAAGTTTTCAAGGATCAAGAGAGGGAGATGATACAACATGATCAAGGAGAGTGAAAGCTCTAAGCTTGGGGATGCCCCGGTGGTTCACCCCTGCATATTTCAAGAAGACTCAAGCGTCTAAGCTTGGGGATGCCCAAGGCATCCCCTTCTTCATCGACAATATTATCAGGTTCCTCTAGTGAAACTATATTTTTATTCCATCACATCTTATGTACTTTGCTTGGAGCGTCTGCTTGTTTTTGTTTTTGTTTTGTTTGAATAAAATGGATCCTAGCATTCATTGTGTGGGAGAGAGACACGCTCCGCTGTTGCATATGGACAAATATGTCCTTAGGCTTTACTCATAGTGTTCATGGCGAAGGTTGAATTTGCTTCGTTAAATAGTTATATGGTTGGAAACGGAAAATGATACATGTAGTAATTGCTATAATGTCTTGGAAAATGTGATACTTGGCAATTGTTGTGCTCATGTTTAAGCTCTTGCATCATATACTTTGCACCTATTAATGAAGAAATACATAGAGCTTGCTAAAATTTTGTTTGCATAATTGGTCTCTCTAAGGTCTAGATAATTTCTAGTAAGAGTTTGAACAACAAGGAAGACGGTGTAGAGTCTTATAATGTTTACAATATGTCTTTTATGTGAGTTTTGCTGCATCGGTTCATCCTTGTGTTTGTTTCAAATAACCTTGCTAGCCTAAACCTTGTATCGAGAGGGAATACTTCTCATGCATCCAAAATCCTTGAGCCAACCACTATGCCATTTGTGTCCACCATACCTACCTTCTACATGGTATTTCTCCGCCATTCCAAAGTAAATTGCTTGAGTGCTACCTTTAAAATTTCTATTCCTCTACCTTTGCAATATATAGCTCATGGGACAAATAGCCTAAAAACTATTGTGGTATTGAATATGTACTTATGCACTTTATCTCTTATTAAGTTGCTTGTTGTGTGATAACCATGTTCCTGGGGACGCCATCAACTACTCTTTGTTGAATATCATGTGAGTTGCTATGCATGTCCGTCTTGTCTGAAGTAAGGGAGATTTACCGCTAGAATGGTTAGAGCATGCATAATGTTAGAGAAGAACATTGGGCCGCTAACTAAAGCCATGATCCATGGTGGAAGTTTCAGTTTTGGACAAATATCCTCAATCTCATATGAGAAAATTAACTGTTGTTGAATGCTTATGCATAAAAGAGGAGTCCATTATCTGTTGTCTATGTTGTCCCGGTATGGATGTCTAAGTTGAGAATAATATATAGCGAGAAATCCAATGCGAGCTTTCTCCTTAGACCTTTGTACAGGCGGCATAGAGGTACCCCTTTGTGACACTTGGTTAAAACATATGCATTGCAATGATAATCCAGGTAATCCGAGCTAATTAGGACAAGGTGCGGGCACTATTAGTATACTATGCATGAGGCTTGCAACTTGTAGGATATAATTTACATAACACATATGCTTTATTACTACCGTTGACAAAATTGTTTCTTGTTTTCAAAACCAAAGCTCTAGCACAAATATAGCAATCAATGCTTCCCTCTGCGAAGGGCCTTTCTTTTACTTTTATGTTGAGTCAGTTCACCTATTTCTCTCCACCTCAAGAAGCAAACACTTGTGTGAACTGTGCATTGATTCCTACATACTTGCATATTGCACTTGTTATATTACTCTATGTTGACAATATCCATGAGATATACATGTTACAAGTTGAAAGCAACCGTTGAAACTTAATCTTCCTTTGTGTTGCTTCAATGCCTTTACTTTGAATTATTGCTTTATGAGTTAACTCTTATGCAAGACTTATTGATGCTTGTCTTGAAGTACTATTCATGAAAAGTCTTTTCTATATGATTCATTTGTTTACTCATGTCATTTACCATTGTTTTGATCGCTGCATTCATTACATGTGCTTACAATAGTATGATCAAGGTTATGATGGCATGTCACTCCAGAAATTATCTTTGTTATCGTTTACCTGCTCGGGACGAGCAGAAACTAAGCTTGGGGATGCTGATACGTCTCCGACGTATCGATAATTTCTTATGTTCCATGCCACATTATTGATGATATCTACATGTTTTATGCATACTTTATGTCATATTTATGCATTTTCTGGCACTAACCTATTAACGAGATGCCGAAGAGCCAGTTGTTGTTTTCTGCTGTTTTTGGTTTCAGAAATCCTAGTAAGGAAATATTCTCAGAATTGGACGAAATCAACGCCCAGGGGCCTATTTTCACACGAAGCTTCCATAAGACCGAAGATGATACGAAGTGGGGCCACAAGGTGGCCAGACACCAGGGCGGCGCGGCCTGGGCCTTGGCCGCGCCGGCCTGTCGTGTGGGGCCCTCGTGTGGCCCCCTGACCTATCTCCTCCGCCTACTTATAGCCTTCGTCGCGAAACCCCCAGTACCGAGAGCCACGATACGGAAAACCTTCCAGAGATGCCACCGCCGCCAATCCCATCTCGGGGGATTCAGGAGATCGCCTCCGGCACCCTGCCGGAGAGGGGAATCATCTCCCGGAGGACTCTTCACCGCCATGGTCGCCTCCGGAGTGATGAGTGAGTAGTTCACCCCTGGACTATGGGTCCATAGCAGTAGCTAGATGGTCGTCTTCTCCTAATTATGCTTCATTGTCGGGTCTTGTGAGCTGCCTAACATGATCAAGATCATCTGTCTGTAATGCTATATGTTGTGTTTGTTGGGATCCGATGGATAGAGAATACTATGTTATGTTGATTATCAATCTATTACCTATGTGTTGTTTATGATCTTGCATGCTCTCCGTTATTAGTAGAGGCTCTGGCCAAGTTTTTACTCTTAACTCCAAGAGGGAGTATTTAAGCTCGATGGTGGGTTCATGCCTCCATTAAATCTGGGACAGTGACAGAAAGTTCTAAGGTTGTGGATGTGCTGTTGCCACTAGGGATAAAACATCGATGCTATGTCCGAGGATGTAGTTATTGATTACATTACGCACCATACTTAATGCAATTGTCTGTTGTTTGCAACTTAATACTGGAAGGGGTTTGGATGATAACCTGAAGGTGGACTTTTTAGGCATAGATGCATGCTGGATAGCGGTCTATGTACTTTGTCGTAATGCCCAATTAAATCTCACAATACTCATCATATCATGTATGTGCATTGTCATGTCCTCTCTATTTGTCAATTGCCCAACTGTAATTTGTTCACCCAACATGCTATTTATCTTATGGGAGAGACACCTCTAGTGAACTGTGGACCCCGGTCCATTCTTTTAATCGAATACAATCTACTGCATTACTTGTTCTACTGTTTTCTGCAAACAATCATCATCCACACTATACATCTAATCCTTTGTTACAGCAAGCCGGTGAGATTGACAACCTCACTGTTTCGTTGGGGCAAAGTACTTTGGTTGTGTTGTGCAGGTTCCACGTTGGCGCCGGAATCCCTGGTGTTGCGCCGCACTACATCTCGCCGCCATCAACCTTCAACGTGCTTCTTGGCTCCTACTGGTTCGATAAACCTTGGTTTCTTACTGAGGGAAAACTTGCTGTTGTACGCATCACACCTTCCTCTTGGGGTTCCCAACGGACGCGTGCTGTACGCGTATCATCGTCTTGGTCATATTGGAGTGAAACGCATGAAGAAACTCCATACCGATGGATTACTTGAATCACTTGACTTTGAGTCACTTGATAGATGCGAAGCATGTCTAATGGGAAAAATGACTAAGACTCCATTCTCTGGTATGATGGAGCGAGCTACTGACTTATTGGAAATCATACATACCGATGTGTGCGGGCCAATGAGTGTAGCATCGCGCGGTGGTTATCGTTATGTTCTAACCTTCACAGATGATCTGAGTAGATATGGGTATATCTATTTCATGAAACATAAATCCGAAACTTTCGAAAAGTTTAAGGAATTCCAAAGTGAAGTAGAAAATCAACGTAACAAGAAGATTAAATTTCTACGATCTGATCGTGGAGGTGAATATCTGAGTTATGAGTTTGGCATGCATTTAAAGAAATGCGGAAGACTTTCACAATTGACACCGCCGGGAACACCACAACGAAATGGTGTGTCCGAACGTCGTAATCGAACTCTCTTAGATATGGTTCGTTCTATGATGTCTCTTACTGATTTGCCGTTATCATTTTGGAGTTATGCATTAGAGGCAGCTGCATTCACTTTAAATAGAGCACCATCAAAATCCGTAGAAACGACACCGTATGAATTATGGTTTAATAAGAAACCTAAGCTGTCATTCCTTAAAGTTTGGGGTTGCGAAGCCTATGTAAAGAAGTTACAACCGGACAAGCTAGAACCCAAAGCGGAGAAATGCGTCTTCATAGGATACCCTAAGGAAACTATAGGGTATACTTTCTATCACAGATCCGAAGGCAAAATCTTTGTTGCTAAGAACGGAACCTTTCTTGAGAAAGAATTTCTCACTAAAGAAGTGACTGGAAGAAAAGTAGAACTCGATGAGATTGATGAATCTTTACTCGTTGATCGAGTAGCGCGATCTGGAAGCTGTTCCTGTACCACCTACACCAGCAACAGAGGAAGCTAATGATAATGATCATGAAACTTCGAACGAGGAAACTACTGAACCTCGCAGATCGACAAGGGAACGTGCCACTCCTGATTGGTATGATCCTTGTCTAAATGTCATGATTGTGGACAACAATGATGAGGACCCTGCGACGTATGAAGAAGCGATGATGAGCCCAGATTCCAACAAATGGCAAGAAGCCATGAAATCCGAAATGGGATCCATGTATGATAACAAAGTGTGGACTTTGGTAGACTTACCTGATAGCCGCAAGGCTGTCGAGAATAAATGGATCTTCAAGAGAAAAATAGATGCTGATGGTAATATTACTGTCTATAAAGCTCGACTTGTCGCAAAGGGTTTCCGACAAATTCAAGGAGTTGACTACGATAAGACTTTCTCACCTGTAGCGAAGCTAAAATCTGTAAGGATTTTGTTAGCAATAGCTGCATTTTTCGATTATGAGATTTGGCAGATGGATGTCAAAACGGCGTTCCTTAAAGGAGACATTGAGGAAGAGTTGTATATGGTACAACCCAAAGGTTTTGTCGATCCTAAAAATGCTGACAAAGTATGCAAACTTCAGCGTTCAATCTATGGACTGAAGCAAGCATCAAGAAGTTGGAACCGATGCTTTGATAAGGTGATCAAAGACTTCGGGTTTATACAGTGTCATGGAGAGGCCTGTATTTACAAGAAAGTGAGTGGGAGCTCTGTAGCATTCCTGATATTATATGTAGATGACATATTATTGATTGGGAATGATATAGAACTATTAAGCAGTGTAAAAGGTTATTTGAATAATAGTTTTTCAATGAAAGACCTTGGTGAAGCATCGTATATATTAGGCATCAAGATTTATAGAGATAGATCAAGACGCCTAATAGGGCTATCACAGAGTACATACCTGGACAAGATTCGAAAGAAGTTTAGAATGGACGAAAGTAAGAAAGGGTTCTTACCTATGTTACCAGGCAAAGTCTTGAGTAAGACTCAAGGACCGGCTACGGCAGAAGAAATAGAAAGGATGAGTAATATCCCCTATGCCTCGGCAGTAGGATCTATCATGTATGCCATGCTATGTACTAGACCGGATATAGCACATGCTGTTAGTTTGACTAGCAGATATCAAAGTGATCCAGGAAAGGAACACTGGATGATACGCGTACAGCACGCGTCCGTTGGGAACCCCAAGAGGAAGGTGTGATGCGTACAGCGGCAAGTTTTCCCTCAGTAAGAAACCAAGGTTTATCGAACCAGTAGGAGCCAAGAAGCACGTTGAAGGTTGATGGCGGCGAGATGTAGTGCGGCGCAACACCAGGGATTCCGGCGCCAACGTGGAACCTGCACAACACAACCAAAGTACTTTGCCCCAACGAAACAGCGAGGTTGTCAATCTCACCGGCTTGCTGTAACAAAGGATTAGATGTATAGTGTGGATGATGATTGTTTGCAGAGAACAGTAGAACAAGTATTGCAGTAGATTGTATTCAATGTAAAAGAATGGACCGGGGTCCACAGTTCACTAGAGGTGTCTCTCCCATAAGATAAATAGCATGTTGGGTGAACAAATCACAGTTGGGCAATTGACAAATACAGAGGGCAAGACAATGCACATACATGATATGATGAGTATAGTGAGATTTAATTGGGCATTACGACAAAGTACATAGACCGCTATCCAGCATGCATCTATGCCTAAAAAGTCCACCTTCAGGTTATCATCCGAACCCCTTCCAGTATTAAGTTGCAAACAACAGACAATTGCATTAAGTATGGTGCGTAATGTAATCAATAACTACATCCTCGGACATAGCATCGATGTTTTATCCCTAGTGGCAACAGCACATCCACAACCTTAGAACTTTCTGTCACTGTCCCAGATTTAATGGAGGCATGAACCCACTATCGAGCATAAATACTCCCTCTTGGAGTTAAGAGTAAAAACTTGGCCAGAGCCTCTACTAATAACGGAGAGCATGCAAGATCATAAACAACACATAGGTAATAGGTTGATAATCAACATAACATAGTATTCTCTATCCATCGGATCCCAACAAACACAACATATAGCATTACAGATAGATGATCTTGATCATGTTAGGCAGCTCACAAGACCCGACAATGAAGCATAATGAGGAGAAGGCGACCATCTAGCTACTGCTATGGACCCATAGTCCATGGATGAACTACTCACTCATCACTCCGGAGGCGACTGATACGTCTCCGACGTATCGATAATTTCTTATGTTCCATGCCACATTATTGATGTTATCTACATGTTTTATGCACACTTTATGTCATATTTGTGCATTTTCTGGAACTAACCTATTAACAAGATGCCGAAGTGCCGATTCTTTGTTTCTGCTGTTTTTGGTTTCAGAAATCCTAGTAACGAAATATTCTCGGAATTGGACGAAATCAACGCCCAGGGTCCTATTTTGCCACGAAGCTTCCAGAAGTCCGAAGAGGAGACGAAGTGGGGCCACGAGGTGGCCACACCCTAGGGCGGCGCGGCCCCCCCTTGGCCGCGCGGCCCTGTGGTGTGGGGCCCTCGTGCCGCCTCCTGACCTGCCCTTCCGCCTACTTAAAGCCTCCGTTGCGAAACCCCCAGTACCGAGAGCCACGATACGGAAAACCTTCCAGAGATGCCGCCGCCGCCGATCCCATCTCGGGGGATCCAGGAGATCGCCTCCGGCGCCCTGCCGGAGAGGGGATTCATCTCCCGGAGGACTCTACGCCGCCATGGTCGCCTCCGGAGTGATGTGTGAATAGTCTACCCCTGGACTATGGGTCCATAGCAGTAGCTAGATGGTTGTCTTCTCCCCATTGTGCTATCATTGTCGGATCTTGTGAGCTGCCTAACATGATCAAGATCATCTATCTGTAATTCTATATGTTGCGTTTGTTGGGATCCGATGAATAGAGAATACTTGTTATGTTGATTATCAATTCATGTCTATGTGTTGTTTATGATCTTGCATGCTCTCCGTTATTAGTAGATGCTCTGGCCAAGTTGATGCTAGTAACTCCAAGAGGGAGTATTTATGCTCGATAGTGGGTTCATGTCTCCGTGAATCTGGAGGGGTGACAAGAACCTCTAAGGTTATGGATGTGCTGTTGCCACTAGGGATAAAACATTGGTGCTATGTTCAAGGATGTAGTCACTAATTACATTACGCGCAATACTTAATGCAATTGTCTGTTGTTAGCAACTTAATACTGGAGGGGGTTCGGATGATAACCTGAAGGTGGACTTTTTAGGCATAGATGCATGCTGGATGGCGGTCTATGTACTTTGTCATAATGCCCAATTAAATCTCACTATACTCATCATAATATGTATGTGCATGGTCATGCCCTCTTTATTTGTCAATTGCCCAACTGTAATTTGTTCACCCAACATGCTGTTTATCTTATGGGAGAGACACCTCTAGTGAACTGTGGACCCCGGTCCAATTCTCTATACTGAAATACAATCTACTACAATACTGTTCTACTATTTTCTGCAAACAATCATCTTCCACACAATACGGTTAATCCTTTGTTACAGCAAGCCGGTGAGATTGACAACCTCACTCTTTCGTTGGGGCAAAGTACTTTGGTTGTGTTGTGCAGGTTCCACGTTGGCGCCGGAATCTCTGGTGTTGCGCCGCACTACATCCCGCCGCCATCAACCTTCAACGTGCTTCTTGACTCCTACTGGTTCAATTAAACCTTGGTTTCTTACTGAGGGAAACTTGCCGCTGTGCGCATCACACCTTCCTCTTGGGGTTCCCAACGGACGTGTCAACCACACGCATCAAGCAAATTTCTGGCGCCGTTGCCGGGGAGATCAAGACACGCTGCAAGGGGAGTCTCCACTTCTCAATCTCTTTACTTTGTTTTTGTCTTGCTTAGTTTTATTTACTACTTTGTTTGCTGCACTAAATCAAAATACAAAAAAATTAGTTGCTAGTTTTACTTTATTTGCTATCTTGTTTGCTATATCAAAAACACAAAAAAATTAGTTACTTGCATTTACTTTATCTAGTTTGCTTTATTTACTATTGCTAAAATGGCCAACCCTGAAAATACTAAGTTGTGTGACTTCACAACCACAAATAATAATGATTTCTTATGCACACCTATTGCTCCACCTGCTACTACAGCAGAATTCTTTGAAATTAAACCTGCTTTACTAAATCTTGTTATGCGAGAGCAATTTTCTGGTGTTAGTTCTGATGATGCTGCTGCCCATCTTAATAATTTTGTTGAACTATGTGAAATGCAAAAATATAAAGATGTAGATGGTGACATTATAAAATTAAAATTGTTCCCTTTCTCATTAAGAGGAAGAGCTAAAGATTGGTTGCTATCTCTGCCTAAGAATAGTATTGATTCATGGACTAAATGCAAGGATGCTTTTATTGGTAGATATTATCCCCCTGCTAAAATTATATCTTTGAGGAGTAGCATAATGAATTTTAAACAATTGGATACTGAACATGTTGCACAAGCATGGGAAAGAATGAAATCTCTGGTTAAAAATTGCCCAACCCATGGACTGACTACTTGGATGATCATCCAAACCTTCTATGCAGGACTAAATTTTTCTTCGCGGAATTTATTGGATTCAGCTGCTGGAGGTACCTTTATGTCCATCACTCTTGGTGAAGCAACAAAGCTTCTTGATAATATGATGATCAACTACTCTGAATGGCACACGGAAAGAGCTCCACAAGGTAAGAAGGTAAATTCTGTCGAAGAAACCTCTTCCTTGAGTGATAAGATTGATGCTATTATGTCTATGCTTGTGAATGATAGGACTAATATTGATCCTAATAATGTTCCGTTAGCTTCATTGGTTGCACAAGAAGAACATGTTGATGTAAACTTCATTAAAAATAATAATTTCAACAACAATGCTTACCGGAACAATTCTAGTAACAACTATAGGCCATATCCTTATAATAATGGCAACGGCTATGGTAATTCTTATGGGAATTCTTACAACAATAATAGGAGTTCTCCCCCTGGACTTGAAGCCAAGAATTTATTAGTACACAAACTGCTTTTAACAAATCTGTTGGAGAAAAGCTTGGGAAAATTGATATACTTGCTTCTAAAGTCGATAGTCTTGCCTCTGATGTTGATCTCTTGAAATCGAAAGTTATGCCTAATAGGGATATTGAAAATAAAATTGTTACTACAGCAAATGCCATCCAAGTTATAATTAATGAGAATATAAGATTAATGGCTGAACTGCGTGCTAGGTGGGATAGAGAAGAAAATGAAAAACTAGCTAAAGAGAAGAATGTAGCTAAAGTTTGGACTATTACCACCACTAGTAATGCTATTGCTACACATGTTGCTGCACCTCCTACTATTAATAATAAAAGAATTGGTGTTAGCAATGTTTCCACTTCTAATGCAAAGCGCGAAACTGCTAAACTGCTAAAAGCTGAAACTGCTCGTGATAAAACTGCTGAAATTTTTTCCAACATTGGGGATGATGATCCCATTGCTTTAGATTATAATGGTTTGAATTTTGATGATTGCCACATCTCTGAAGTTATAAAGTTCTTGCAAAAACTTGCTAAAAGTCCTAATGCTAGTGCTATAAATTTGGCTTTCACGCAACATATTACAAATGCTCTCATAAAAGCTAGAGAAGAGAAACTAGAGCGCGAAGCCTCTATTCCTAGAAAGCTAGAGGATGGTTGGGAGCCCATCATTAAAATGAAGGTTAAATATTTTGATTGTAATTCTTTATGTGATCTTGGTGCAAGTATTTCTGTTATGCCTAAGAAAATTTATAATATGCTTGACTTGCCACCATTGAAAAATTGTTATTTGGATGTTAATCTTGCTGATCATTCTACAAAGAAACCTTTGGGGAAAGTTGATAATGTTCGCATTACCGTTAACAATAACCTTGTCCCCGTTGATTTTGTTGTCTTGGATATTGAATGCAATGCATCTTGTCCCATTATATTGGGAAGACCTTTTCTTCGAACTGTTGGTGCTATCATTGATATGAAGGAAGGTAATATAAAATATCAATTTCCTCTCAAGAAAGGTATGGAACACTTCCCTAGAAAGAGAATGAAGTTACCTTTTGATTCTATTATGAGAACAAATTATGATGTTGACACTTCGTCTCTTGATAATACTTGATACACACTTTCTGCGCCTAGCTGAAAGGCGTTAAAGAAAAGCGCTTATGGGAGACAACCCATGTTTTTTACCTACAGTACTTTGTTTTTATTTTGTGTCTTGGAAGTTGTTTACTACTGTAGCAACCTCTCCTTATCTTAGTTTAGTGTTTTATTGTGCCAAGTAAAGTCGTTGATAGAAAAGTTCATACTAGATTTGGATTACTGCGCAGAAACAGATTTCTTTGCTGTCATGAATCTGGGCTGTTTTCTCTGTAGGTAACTCAGAAATTTATGCCAATTTACGTGAGTGATCCTCAGATATGTACGCAATTTTCATTCAATTTGAGTATTTTCATTTGAGCAAGTCTGGTGCCTCGATAAAATTCGTCAATACGAACTGTTCTGTTTTGACAGATTCTGCCTTTTATTTCGCATTGCCTCTTTTGCTATGTTGGATGAATTTCTTTGATCCATTAATGTCCAGTAGCTTTATGCAATGTCCAGAAGTGTTAAAAATGATTGTGTCACCTCTGAACATGTTAATTTTTATTGTCGCTAACCCTCTAATGAGTTGTTCTAAGTTTGGTGTGGAGGAAGTTTTCAAGGATCAAGAGAGGAGTATGATGCAACATGATCAAGGAGAGTGAAAGCTCTAAGCTTGGGGATGCCCCGGTGGTTCACCCCTGCATATATCAAGAAGACTCAAGCGTCTAAGCTTGGGGATGCCCAAGGCATCCCCTTCTTCATCGACAACATTATCAGGTTCCTCCCCTGAAACTATATTTTTATTCCATCACATCTTATGTGCTTTGCTTGGAGCGTCGGTTTGTTTTTGTTTTTTGTTTTGTTTGAATAAAATGGATCCTAGCATTCACTTTATGGGAGAGAGACACGCTCCGCTGTAGCATATGGACAAGTATGTCCTTAGTTTCTACTCATAGTATTCATGGCGAAGTTTCTCCTTCGTTAAATTGTTATATGGTTGGAATTGGAAAATGATACATGTAGTAATTGCTATTAATGTCTTGGGTAATGTGATACTTGGAAATTGTTGTGCTCATGTTTAAGCTCTTGCATCATATGCTTTGCACCCATTAATGAAGAAATACATAGAGCATGCTAAAATTTGGCTTGCATATTTGGTTTCTCTAAGGTCTAGATAATTTCTAGTATTGAGTTTGAACAACAAGGAAGACGGTGTAGAGTCTTATAATGTTTACAATATGTCTTTTATGTGAGTTTTGCTGCACCGGTTCATCCTTGTGTTTGTTTCAAATAAGCCTTGCTAGCCTAAACCTTGTATCGAGAGGGAATACTTCTCATGCATCCAAAATACTTGAGCCAACCACTATGCCATTTGTGTCCACCATACCTACCTACTACATGGTATTTTCCGCCATTCCAAAGTAAATTGCTTGAGTGCTACCTTTAAAATTCCATCATTCACCTTTGCAATATATAGCTCATGGGACAAATAGCTTAAAAACTATTGTGGTATTGAATATGTAATTATGCACTTTATCTCTTATTAAGTTGCTTGTTGTGCGATAACCATGTTCACTGGGGACGCCATCAACTACTCTTTGTTGAATTTCATGTGAGTTGCTATGCATGTTCGTCTTGTCTGAAGTAAGAGTGATCTACCACCTTATGGTTAAGCATGCATATTGTTAGAGAAGAACATTGGGCCGCTAACTAAAGCCATGATCCATGGTGGAAGTTTCAATTTTGGACAAATATCCTCAATCTCATATGAGAAAATTATTAATTGTTGTTACATGCTTATGCATAAAAGAGGAGTCCATTATCTGTTGTCTATGTTGTCCCGGTATGGATGTCTAAGTTGAGAATAATCAATAGCGAGAAATCCAATGCGAGCTTTCTCCTTAGACCTTTGTACAGGCGGCATAGAGGTACCCCTTTGTGACACTTGGTTAAAACATGTGCATTGTGATGATCCGGTAGTCCAAGCTAATTAAGACAAGGTGCGGGCACTATAAGTATACTATGCATGAGGCTTGCAACTTGTAAGATATAATTTACATGATACATATGCTTTATTACTACCGTTGACAAAATTGTTTCATGTTTTCAAAATCAAAGCTCTAGCACAAATATAGCAATCGATGCTTTTCCTCTATGGAGGACCATTCTTTTACTTTCAATGTTGAGTCAGTTCACCTATTTCTCTCCACCTCAAGAAGCAAACACTTGTGTGAACTGTGCATTGATTCCTACATATTTGCTTATTGCACTTATTATATTACTCTATGTTGACAATTATCCATGAGATATACATGTTACAAGTTGAAAGCAACTGCTGAAACTTAATCTTCCATTGTGTTGCTTTAATGCCTTTACTTTGAATTATTGCTTTATGAGTTAACTCTTATGCAAGACTTATTGATGCTTGTCTTGAAGTGCTATTCATGAAAAGTCTTTGCTTTATGATTCACTTGTTTACTCATGTCATATACATTGTTTTGATCGCTGCATTCACTACATATGCTTTACAAATAGTATGATCAAGGTTATGATGGCATGTCACTCCAGAAATTATCTGTGTTATCGTTTTACCTGCTCGGGACGAGCAGAACTAAGCTTGGGGATGCTGATACGTCTCCGACGTATCGATAATTTCTTATGTTCCATGCCACATTATTGATGTTATCTACATGTTTTATGCACACTTTATGTCATATTTGTGCATTTTCTGGAACTAACCTATTAACAAGATGCCGAAGTGCCGATTCTTTGTTTCTGCTGTTTTTGGTTTCAGAAATCCTAGTAACGAAATATTCTCGGAATTGGACGAAATCAACGCCCAGGGTCCTATTTTGCCACGAAGCTTCCAGAAGTCCGAAGAGGAGACGAAGTGGGGCCACGAGGTGGCCACACCCTAGGGCGGCGCGGCCCCCCCTTGGCCGCGCGGCCCTGTGGTGTGGGGCCCTCGTGCCGCCTCCTGACCTGCCCTTCCGCCTACTTAAAGCCTCCGTTGCGAAACCCCCAGTACCGAGAGCCACGATACGGAAAACCTTCCAGAGACGCCGGCGCCGCCGATCCCATCTCGGGGGATCCAGGAGATCGCCTCCGGCACCCTACCGGAGAGGGGATTCATCTCCCGGAGGACTCTACACCGCCATGGTCGCCTCCGGAGTGATGTGTGAGTAGTCTACCCCTGGACTATGGGTCCATAGCAGTAGCTAGATGGTTGTCTTCTCCCCATTGTGCTATCATTGTCGGATCTTGTGAGCTGCCTAACATGATCAAGATCATCTATCTGTAATTCTATATGTTGCGTTTGTTGGGATCCGATGAATAGAGAATACTTGTTATGTTGATTATCAATTCATGTCTATGTGTTGTTTATGATCTTGCATGCTCTCCGTTATTAGTAGATGCTCTGGCCAAGTTGATGCTAGTAACTCCAAGAGGGAGTATTTATGCTCGATAGTGGGTTCATGTCTCCGTGAATGCGGAGGGTGACAAGAACCTCTAAGGTTATGGATGTGCTGTTGCCACTAGGGATAAAACATTGGTGCTATGTTCAAGGATGTAGTCACTAATTACATTACGCGCAATACTTAATGTAATTGTCTGTTGTTAGCAACTTAATACTGGAGGGGGTTCGGATGATAACCTGAAGGTGGACTTTTTAGGCATAGATGCATGCTGGATGGCGGTCTATGTACTTTGTCGTAATGCCCAATTAAATCTCACTATACTCATCATAATATGTATGTGCATGGTCATGCCCTCTTTATTTGTCAATTGCCCAACTGTAATTTGTTCACCCAACATGCTGTTTATCTTATGGGAGAGACACCTCTAGTGAACTGTGGACCCCGGTCCAATTCTCTATACTGAAATACAATCTCTTGCAATCTTGTTCTCTTGTTTTCTGCAAACAATCATCTTCCACACAATACGGTTAATCCTTTGTTACAGCAAGCCGGTGAGATTGACAACCTCACTGTTTCGTTGGGGCAAAGTACTTTGGTTGTGTTGTGCAGGTTCCACGTTGGCGCCGGAATCTCTGGTGTTGCGCCGCACTACATCCCGCCGCCATCAACCTTCAACGTGCTTCTTGACTCCTACTGGTTCGATTAAACCTTGGTTTCTTACTGAGGGAAACTTGCCGCTGTGCGCATCACACCTTCCTCTTGGGGTTCCCAACGGACGTGTCAACCACACGCATCAGCGACCATGGCGGTGAAGAGTCCTCCAGGAGATGATTCCCCTCTCCGGCAGGGTGCCGGAGGCGATCTCCTGAATCCCCCGAGATGGGATTGGCGGCGGCGGCGTCTCTGGAAGGTTTTCCGTATCGTGGCTCTCGGTACTGGGGGTTTCGCGACGAAGACTATATGTAGGCGGAAGGGCAGGTCAGGAGGCGTCACGGGGGCCCCACACGGTAGGGCCGCGTGGGCCCCCCTGGGCCGCGCCGCCCTAGTATGGCGGTGCCCCGTGGCCCCACTTCGTCTTCCCTTCGGTCTTCTGGAAGCTTCGTGTGAAAATAGGCCCCTGGGCGTTGATTTCGTCCAATTCCGAGAATATTTCCTTACTAGGATTTCTGAAACCAAAAACAGCAACTGGCTCTTCGGCATCTCGTTAATAGGTTAGTGCCGGAAAATGCATAAATATGACATAAAGTATGCATAAAACATGTAGATATCATCAATAATGTGGCATGGAACATAAGAAATTATCGATACGTCGGAGACGTATCAGCATCCCCAAGCTTAGTTTCTGCTCGTCCCGAGCAGGTAAACGATAACAAAGATAATTTCTGGAGTGACATGCCATCATAACCTTGATCATACTATTGTAAGCATATGTAATGAATGCAACGATCAAAACAATGTAAATGACATGAGTAAACAAATGAATCATAAAGCAAAGACTTTTCATGAATAGTACTTCAAGACAAGCATCAATAAGTCTTGCATAAGAGTTAACTCATAAAGGAATAATTCAAAGTAAAGGTATTGAAGCAACACAAAGGAAGATTAAGTTTCAGCGGTTGCTTTCAACTTGTAACATGTATATCTCATGGATAATTGTCAATGTAAAGAAATATAACAAGTGCAATATGCAAGTATGTAGGAATCAATGCACAGTTCACACAAGTGTTTGCTTCTTGAGGTGGAGAGAAATAGGTGAACTGACTCAACAATAAAAGTAAAAGAAAGGCCCTTCGCAGAGGGAAGCATTGATTGCTATATTTGTGCTAGAGCTTTGATTTTGAAAACAAGAAACAATTTTGTCAACGGTAGTGATAAAGCATATGTGTTATGTAAATTATATCCTACAAGTTGCAAGCCTCATGCATAGTATACTAATAGTGCCCGCACCTTGTCCTAATTAGCTCGGATTACCTGGATTATCATCACAATGCATATTGTAATATCCCAGGTATTGGGGTTACAAATATAGAGGAAACAGATGTGTGCATTGCATTCATGCATAGAAAATCTGGGGAATTTTCGCGCTTTAAAGTAAAACAGTCACAGTAGCTGAAGTTTCACTTGACCTTGGTGGAATTGAAGTAGCTCATCAAGTCAACCGTTATAAACCTCAATGTGACTTTGCTAAAACCTTGTTTTGGGTAGGGATGATTTGATCTCAAGGGATTGATCAAATGGAATTACAACCAACACAATAACTTATTAATCAAGTACCAACTACTTGATCTTATTAAAAGATAACAACATGATATTCCCTGTCATAGCATATGAACATCACTTCAATTGCAAATCAAGTAACAGTAAGATGGAGAAACCATTTCTTGACTTATCTTTTCCATGTCTTAAACTAATCCTTGATCCAACCATGAACCTCATGGTATTCATTCTATTTCAATCTTGGAAACAAGACAAGGAGATCAACTCTAGAAGTATATATATCCTTCTCTATTCCATATTATAATACATCAAACCTAGAGAGGTGAGAGTTCTATATTATTTATTAGAGAAGCAATGACAAACCTTGAGATAAATCTTAGATATACATCCATGTAATCAAAACATCATCCTAAGACCATAACCTTGGGAGAATATTCAAGTCCTTCCCAAATGAGAGTGACCATTCATACTAATCCAAGCTTTACCTATTTAAGAATAAAGAACAACATTTGAACTAAAGTATTATGAGTTAAACCATTTCATCTGGGAGTGGTGAGATAGCCAATACCAAATGGAGTAAGATCATATCCATGAATTGATGAAGTAAAGTAGTAACTAATCCAATTAAGTTATCTTGGTGGAGAATTAAACTTCTCATACCTAAGGAGAGATTAGGAGTAGACCATAAACCCTAGAATAACTATTCCTATACATGAGAGCTCAAGCTATGGTGTTACACTCAAGTTAGCTGAGGCAACACTTGGATTTGAAGGAGAGAACTATCCATATACCCAGATGATTATATCATCATTGTTTAAATAGAACCCTAACATAATATCTCAGGCATTCCCCTGGGATATAATCCATTAAGACAACCATAACCATGGGCATCCAAGAAACTATAACAAAAGTTCTATATCTTAGTTGATCAAGAAAATACTTGATCTTAGAAGTGAGAAACCCAATTCATGAGAGATCCTAAGGAAGCCAACCCTTGATCATTATAAATTGAGTAATGAGCATAAACCCTAAGAACTTGTAGTAGAAGCCATTAAGAACAAGTTGATCATGTCTAATTCATGATCAAACCTTGGAGATATATAACTACAAATTAAACCTTAGTGGGTTAAGCAGATATAATCCAGTACAGGAAATCATAGGGGAACTACTAGCAAACCTAAACCATTTCACAAAGGTTAATTATAGAGACAACTGTATGTTAGCAACCTTTGTATAGTTCAGCCCTATATCCATCTAAATGATCTAGTAATTTATTCATCTTATAAGTGGTGAGAAAGAGCAACACTAGCCAGAGTAATATGGTGTTAAGTCACATATAGAACCTATGCCCATATCTCAAACTAACTTGTGAATTATTTGATGATCACAAGTAAAACCCTAACCTATATCCCAACATTAGTTTGTGCATCACTTGGGTGATCACAACTAAAACCTAAAACACAATTAAATCCCAACCCATGTGTCATTAGGTGAATATAATTAGAACCCTAGTAATGTTTGAGATAAGCATCCTATTAATGGTGAGGTAGAGTAAACCTAAACCACTCAACATATGATCAACACACACTAGGAAACAATAATACCTAATACCATATTGCACTTATGCTTCATCTCATAAGCATAAGAAAACTCTAGTATCAATTCTACAAAGATTCTAACAGGAATCAAGATATAAACCCAACCTACTCTTCAAACTTTGCATATATAGGTATACCAACTATTGTTTCCAAATAAATGAAAGCCTCATGAGAGGAATAATATCCATCTTAACCACTTTAAAACAAAGGGTTTAGAAGATGAGATTAATACTGGAAGATAGCCTAAACAATTTTCCAAATCCTTAACAACCATGATCACATGAAATAATGTCATGGGATCATATTCTTAAATAAGAAACTAAATAATGAGCTATGCCTTGAAAGTTGTTTCTTGCAAGGTAACATAAACCTAACTATCAACATGTACTTAAAAGGGCCAATTTGAAAATAGTTTGGACCAACCTAAGTTGATATTGAAAATTATGACTATATAGATGCCCATTTCCAATCTCTAATAACATTTAATAAACAAGGGTGTAATTAAACATATATAATATTTTTAAGATCTTATATGAAGCTATATCATTATCTTTATAAACTCCCAAAAGGATCCATACATTAAAAATCCTGCAAAATAGATTTGAAATAAAACAGAATTCAAAATAGAAAGCAGGAAATAGAAAACAGAAAAAAATAGGAAAATAGAAAAGAGAAGGGAGCCTACCTGGCTTACCTGACGGGCCACCACAGCCCCGCACACGGCCTGGCAGCAGCCCAAAACGGCCCAAGCCGCAACCTAGTTAGCGACCCACGTACCTCTTCATTAAAAACAAACGAAGAGGAGGCCGTCCTCATCTTCTCCTTCAGCATGGAGGACAGCACGACAACGTGCTCTTCTTCTCCCTCTCGGTGGCACCTCCTCCTTGAACGACGACGTGACGAGGATCATCCGAGCAGTATAAAAACCACAACGACGAACCAAGCTCGAGTTTCTTCCTCCTCTGTCCCAAATTTTTGCTCGAACCGAAACCCTAGCCGTACGGAGTCCGGCCGTCGCCGTCGACAGAGACCACCCCGAGCCTTGTAATGACCACCATCGGAATCGCCGGCCTCGACATGTTCACCCTGCAAGAGGAATCGAGCCGCCGCGGTCAGAATCATCGCCGGCGAGTTCATCTTCTCCAACACCGGCGGCACCAAATTCCGGCAAGCCGGACTTCCCCGAGCTTCGCCGACCACACCGTCGCATTCCTGGTGAGCTTCTGAGTCTTCTGGAAGCGTCGCTTTGTCCGATTAGACGCCATAGCATCTCCGCATCACCTAGCCTGTAAGCACCACCGCCGCCCCTCACCGCCGATCGAGCTCCGGCGACCCAAAAGCAGCGGCGCTACCACCAAATTGTTCCTCTCGGTGCGCTGAGTCTAGTGGTGCAAGTATATCATCCGCGCGAGCCCGGGATCGACGGCGATCGTCGAATTCCGCCGGTCACTGTGAGTCTCTGGACATGAAATCGTATTTTGACTAGTCCACGCCGTGTGGCAGCTGACGTGGACCCTTGGCCCACTCGTCAGTGACCCCGGGTAACACTAACCCGGGTACGTCCAGTAGTTCTTCTATTTCTATTTCTAATTCAAAAATTGCTGCAACTTTACAAATTTATATAAAATAAATAATAACTCAGAAAAATGAAAATAGGATATCAAAATTCTTAGAAAAGAAAACTCTATCCAATAAAAATATAAAATGAAATTTTTATTTTTAATAAAAATTCAATTATTTAATACTTGTTAATTAAGCTTTTAATTTTAATTCTAAATGCAATTAAAATTCAATAATTAGAAAAATCTTCCAAATTAAATAAAAACCAATAAATAAATAAAGAAGAGCATAAATACTAAATTTTCTTTATTTGTTAATTTGTTAAATCATTATCAGAGAGATTTAAACCCTAATTAATAATTACCTTAATTATTAATTCATTAAAAATAATAAAATGCCTAATCCAACATTATTTTTAATTTCAAAATTATTACTAACTTCAATTTCCTTAATGAAGTTATTAATCCAATAATTATTAGGGTAACCAGAAAACCCTAGTTCCATATGGTAGGAAAACAGGAAGTCATCATTTCATGTGTAAAACCCCAAACCCTAATTCCACTAGAAACCCTAGCTCCACTAATTTATGTGTGCACCCTAAATGGTTTCCAAACCTAAAACTCAAGTAACATGTGATCATGTTAATTCATTAATTATCATAAACTCATATCTAGCAACTAAATACTAGTTCAAATCCACATAAAATATGGGAACCCTATCACTACTAATTAGCATTTCATGTGCTCATCTTATCAAACCTAGATGATCAAGTAGGGTCAATCAAGTCTAAACCCTAGCTCTTATCCTTAGAATTGTCAATCTTATTTATCCATGCTTAGCATCACACCATTATGATGAACTCCAATAGCAACCATACCTACTATTTTACATTACCTAACCATATTCCACTAAACCTACCGATGTTGGATACTTATCCACCATCCTATTTAGGAATCAATTATTCCTTACTTAATAGAACCAACAGTAAAACCTAGACCACTACAACCCTAATTGATATACTTCTTATTATTTAAGAAGTATGTTCTTCAAAAGTTATCCTTTTGAAGAAAATAAGGAATCATTATCAACCCTGCTTATAAGGACCTATAAACCCTAGCCAGCTATCACTAGCAAGATAAACCAACCTTGACAACAACCATGTATAATGAATTGCTTAGGATGCCTAGGCTTAATTCAACAATACAAGCCCTAGTAGCTGATGAATCCAACGAGGATGTGATCCATCTAATACTTACTCCAGAAACCAATTAGAACCATAGAATACCATAGAACCCCACCAACCTAATTATCATACTTGTTCTTCATCAAAGAACATGTTCTTCAAAAGTTATTCTTTTGCATTATATACTAAATAATCATCAACCATGCATTATAGGACTTAAAATTGACAACTGCTCTTTACTTATTATACAACTACTATTCTTTGATATGTATGATTGTTACTATGCATGTTACCACTTGCTTATGATTCTAATACAACAAGACCCTAATAAGAACCTTGTTTGCGAATCACTCTAAAAGTGCAACACACCCTAAACAAATCATTTCAACTCACTAATCCTAAATCATCGGGGTTAGGTCACGCTTAGAGCGATTGCATCTCATACTTATGCATTATTGCATCCTTGCCAATCTTTTAAACATCGTCCTTACCGGACTGTCGTCGTGGTGAACGAGCAGATGCCATAGGATGGCTTAGATTGGGGCCGAATGTACGCTAGAGGATTCGGGGGAGGGTTTGTGATCAGGTGGGATGAACTTCCGGATGGTTTCCTCAAGAACTTGGCCAAGGCCAGAGGTTGAAGAAGAAAGACACAAGGAAGAACTCGCTCTAGATCACCATGTTCATTGATTCTCACAAGTTACAGGTTTGTGGTTCGTGCTTTGCTATTCTCGTGCCTCATCCGTAAGGAGGGCTGCCCCCTCTCCTTATATAGAGGAGAGGGTGGCTTACAGGGCAAGAAACCCTAATGGCATCTTTGACTAGACAAACTACTTTATAAAGCTACTTTACAAAGCTACTTTAATCATAGATGACACCGGGGTCTTCTTTAATCAGGGAGGCTGACGTCCTCCGGCTTCTTTCTCCGTCATCTTCTTCTTTATCGTCAGCCCTTCGTTTAAAGCTACTTTGCTTAGCTCATCTTTGTCTTCTAGCTCTGGAGAGGATCTTTGACCAGCCTTGCCGACAAGCTCTTCCTTCCGGTGGCCCGGTACCTTTTCTATCCGGTTCCGGTATCCCTCCTCTGAGGATACCGGCTTAGCCTGTTCAGCCAAACGCCTATCTTAGACACCGGCATGAACACCTAACCGGTATCCTGATGGCTCAAACCATCCGGTTTGGCATGCCTTTGGCATACCGGGGGTCATCCCCCCAACATTAGTCCCCGAAGCTGGTATAGTCTGGCGGATTCTATCCAACAGACCATGCCAGGTTCTCATGTCCTTGGATACCGGTTTAATCCACCCGGCTTAAGGCTTGGATCCGGCATCTTTGCCCAGATTTTCACTATCTTTCTTTTCAAGTCATTCTCCGGTGTCTTTTCTTCCGGTATCTTTGTCATTTAACGCCTCCTCGGCGAAGTCGAGAATATCTCGGGCCCCGCGCGCGACAGAGACATGCGCACTGTGACTGACGCGCCAGTGTCAGTTGTCACTTCGCTTCGACTTCCGCGCGCCCATTTAATGCACCACTGCGGATCCCACTAGCCGTTTTGGATCCCGTGTGTGTCTCCGTGTGGCCTCCTATTTTCTCGCGTGTACCTCTCCGCCACGTGGCGGCCCATGGTGCGAACCGCCGCGGGCCGCGAGGCGAACCGCCGCGGCCCAGCGGTTTCCAGCCCATCTCCTTTCTTCTTTATAAGCGCAACCGCCGCTCCTTCTTCCTCTTCTCGCATTCTCCACTTCCTCGCGCATAGTGCTCCTCGCCTCTGCGCCTTCGCCGTTCTCCGTCCGCCGTTGCCTGCTTGAGCTCCGTCCTCCGGCGAACTCACGCCGCACCTCCGCCGGACCTCGTCGTGCGGGAACCTTCTGCAGCGCCCTCACCGCGTTCTCTGCATTCGTGCTTCCTCAGGTTCTTCCTCACCTCGCCGTCGACGGACTTCCTCGCCGGCCGCAGGCTCACCGTATCTCCGGCGAACCTCTTCTTCTGCGACTCCGCCGCCTCAGGTTAGGCCCGATGCGCCTCTACCTCTTTTCTTCTTGCATTTCAGATCTTGGGGGCGGTAGAGTATTTATCCGTTCTTTATTTTGCTTTTCCTCTTACTCGTAGATCTTCGTGCGAGGGTCTCTTTGGGGAAAATCGTTTTTGGTAGATTCCGGCGTCGCCTAGATCCATATGTCTAGCGAAGGGTCTCTCCCCGCCGCCACCTCTAGTAATCAAGGCAGTAGCACTTCTGACGGGCTAACCGAAGATCTTGCCCGGATGGATCTGGCATCTAGCCGGGACCAAGAGGCCGGCACATCTAGCCGGGCCTCCGGAAAGGATAAGACACGCGAAGCCTGGAGGGGTTCCGACGTGACTCAGTTTGAGATCGACTGGCTCTACCGGTCTAGGAGGATTCCGGAAGGAGTCATCTGCCGGCTTCCAGGTGACGAGATCGAACCGGTGCTTGAACCCGGTGAGGTCGTTGTTTTCCTTGCTCATTTTGAGCGTGGCTTCGGCCTTCCTGCCTCCGATTTCTTTCGCCAACTCCTTGAATTCTATCGACTCCAACCTCACCACCTTCCCGGCAATGCCGTTTTTTATCTTTCTTGTTTTGTGGCCTTCATGGAGGGCTACATTGGCATCCGTCCCGCTCGCGAGACGTTTGCCCGCTTTTTCTCTCTCCGGATCAACTCGGTCCAGGGCAAGGACATTCCCAAGCCCAAACCCCCCGTTCAATGCGGGGCTTGTATCATCGGCTCCCGCCAAGGGAGCCCCTTTTTTAAGTTTAACGGCCTCGAGTCTTGCCGCTTGTGGCAGACTACGTTCTTCTATGTGAAGAACAAGAGCGCCACCGACCTCATCAACTTGCCGACGTTCAACCCGGCGCCGCCCGCCAAGACCAACTGGCAGTACAACCCTGGTACGGATCACAGCGAGACGAACCGGGTGGTACGCTTCATGTTGAAGTTGATGAAGGACACCAACATCTGCTCCGACGATATCATCTGCGCCTTCATCTGCCGCCGGGTGCTTCCCCCCCAGCAGCGCGCTCACAAGATTAGTGAGATGTACGGCCCCGGTGATCCCACCAAGATCACCGGCCTGCCCTTGAGCAAGGAAGATGTAGTCCTAAAGGCTAGCCAAATCTGCCAAACGGACATGCCGGATGACTGGGAGTGGGGCCTTTGCCCTCTCAGCTCCAGAAATCCTCCATCCCAAGAAGTAAGAAATTGTGCTGCTCGGGTCGTGATACCGGTAACTTTTATTCTCGCAACTAATCCTCGTTTTTTCCTTTGTTTTCAGGCTAAGGCCCGCTTCCCCCGGATTGACTCAGACCGGCGAGGCCCTTGTCGGAAGAGGCCTCTGGACAAGTACGATCCGGATCCTGTCATTCATTGGCTGGATCTGAGGATGGGCCGGACTCCAGCTTCGCGCCTCGGCAAGTCTCCGCCGGAGCCAGCTGGTTCGTCTGATGACTTGACCTTGCTTGAGGTAGCTTTTCTATTCGTTTTCTTATATTCTTTTTGTTACTGCCATTCTGTAGACATTCCCTCAGCCAGCGTCAACCCACAGGTCCATGAGCATGTGCCCCCCCTGCAGGCCGAGGTTGGGGATGAGTTTCTGGAAAAACTCATGGCCGAAGGCCAGAAGAGTGATCCTCCAGCTGCTGGCGCCGGCCCTAGCCATGCTCCCCCTGCCAAACGCCCTCGGACAGAAGTCATTGGAGGGAAGCAGGTTAGCACCAAGCGCTACAAGCAGAAACGGATGCCGGTTTCTTCCGGGTAAGTTCTTCTTTTCTTCTTTTTGTGTTTTCCCCATCTTCACCAAGTCCCTTTTCGGTTGCTTTTTCCAATCCGCTTTCTTTTTCTCTCTTTCAGCCCTGCGCTTGAGCTTGGCTCCAAGCCGGAGGGCTCTGCCGGCTCCGCAAGGACCTCAACTCCTCCTCCTCACTCAAGTCCGGTACCATCTGGTGCCGGCAACAGCTCTGCCTCCCCTTCGGGAGGCACTACAAGTTCGGGGTGCGCGGCCCCAACACCTCCTGACCACCGCGCGGAGGAGGACTTCACCTCCCCTCCAGAAACCCAAGACACCGGCGCCAGCAACATCGGCGCCGGCAAGACAGATGCCGGGCAGGTGGAACCTCTGGTTCCTCCTTCCCCGAAGAAGAAAAAGAAACAGCCAAGCTCCTCCTCCACCGCGCCGGATACTTCCGCGCCGGCATCTTCCGCGCCTCCTACCGGGACCACGCCGACACCGCCGCCAAGCCAAGGACCTTCCGTGGCCAAGCGAACGGCGCCGCCAGAGACCCCCAAGATCACCAAGTTCCTCAAGCCCGGGGCTTCCCGGGGTAAGGCCGTGGAGGGCGACGCCTCAGGCGGCTCGCGGGACGTGGTGCTGCATGTCGGGCCTGCTGCTGCTGCTGTCCAGGACAAGCCTACCGGCCTCCTAGGCCGGATCATTGAGCTGAACCGCGCGGGCAAAGACCTGGGGCACCTTCTCCCCTACGCCCAGAAGTGGAATGAGGCGGACATCTCTGCCTCTACCCGCGGCCTGGGGAAGGACCGCCTTCCGGCACCAGACCCTGCTGGGCCTCGGTCCACTGAAGAACACTTCTCGCGGCTTAAACGCGCCGTGAAAGAGTTTGACAGTGCATGGTATGATGCTACCAACAACGTGGTGGTAAGTTTTGCCAAACCTTCTGTATTTTTTGTTGATGCCGGTTTCTTTTCTTCCCGGATCTTGTCTATCCTCCCAGTCCCCGAGTTTCGTGTTGAAAGCGTAGCTTCCAGTGCGAAACTTTAACTAGAGACATGCGAAACCGGCATAGCCAGTCCCCGAGTTTCGGGTTGAAACCTTTGTTTCTTTCTTCCTCATAATCATCTTCCTTTGAATAGAGCACCGCTGACGCCCGGAAGCAACTCTTTGAGGAGCTTCTATGGGAGCATCGTGACCTTGCCGAGGCCCATAGCCACTGCCAAGGTTGGTTTTTTCTTTTCCTCCGGCATCTTTTCACCGGAATGTTTCCTCCTTTGGTATTTACGCATCTTTTTGTTTAACAGCTGTCCCGGAAGCTACCATGGAGGCCCTTAGGTCCCAGGTTGCCAAGCTTCAAGGTACCACCCTTTTCTTTCCAGTTAATCCGTTCTTTTTTCATTTCATCTATTGTCGGTTGCTGAAACCTTTCTTTTCCGGTACTTTAGGCGAGAAAGAGCAGCTTCTCAAGGAGCACAACGAGGCACTGGACGCCCAGAAGACCGCCTTGAGGGAGCTGAAGGAACAGGCTATACAAGCCGCGCTCCAGCACGAGCAAGCTCTCAAGGATGCCCGGGTCGCGGCTGAGGCCAGGCTGGCGGAGGTCGTGGAGGACTCCACGAACTCCAACACCGTACTAACGGCAGAGCTGGAGGAGGAGAAGAAAGCGCGGAAGGCAGCGGAGCGCCTCATTGATACCATGACCACTGATCACCGGGAATACGATCGGTTGGTTATGAAGATTGACGCGCTGGCTCTCCGTAAGTCCCAGCCTTGCCCCTTCTTTCGCTTATAAGCTTTCTCCTTTTGAAAACGTACCTTTGTTCCTTGTTCCTCCGACATGCTTTTTTCCGGTGTCTTGTGTTTATGCTTTTTCCTTCCTCCTGTAGAGCATTTCCCAGAATCCCAGGTCTACGCCGTGAAGAAGGTGATGGAGGATCGGGTGGCGCGGGAATTTCCCAATATGGACGCGCACTGGGATGGGTACGACTATCTTGTCGCCCTCTCCGCGCGAGTCCAACACATGCGCTCCGTCGACCGGCTCCTTGCCGACCTACCAGCTGCCGCCATCCAAGTCTTCAAGGTGCTGTGGCCTGAGGAGGAGCTGCCGGGAAACATCACGCTTACCGCCCACCGGCTCAAGGATGCCGGGCACCGGATTCGCGAGTGGCAATGCTCCGCGGCTCGTGCCGGAGCTGACACGGCGCTGCGCTCCGCATGCTCCTGGTACCCTGATCTGAATCTGGATGCCCTTCAAGGCGTACGCGAAGATGCTCCCACGGACACGGATCCGGCGCTCACCGCGAAGCGGCAGGACCGGGCCTACCGGCTTGCTGAGTATGCCGAGGTCCGCACCTTCATCCCTCCCCCTCCTGGTGTCAAGGACTACCTCAGCGATGAGGAAGAAGAAGACGAGGGAGATGAAGATGAGGCTGCTGAGGACATGCCGCCGGAAGCTCCCGAGGCCGGCGCTGCTCCCCCTGAAGACGCTGAGGCCGGTGCCGCTCCACCTGATGCCCCCGTCGCCTGAACAAGTTATCTGCTTCTGCTTGTTTTACAACAGACTTTGTTAAATTTGACCCCGGTATGCCAGGGTGTATGATGTAAAACCTTAAGTCCGCTTTTGTTTGCCACACAACATTTTATGCCGGTAAGTTATACCAGTAGTTAATTATCTCAAGTTTGCGTTAGCATATTTGCCTCTGGTTTTGCTTTTATCTTGCACCGCAAAGATTTCCAAATTGTTTCCGCATCCAATTCGATGCATACTTGGTTCTTTCGCCTTGGCTCTGCCTGCCTTCTCTGGGCGTTCTTTGGCGTATGAGCACAAGGTTCTTTCACCAAACAAGCATTTTCTTGAACTTAGAAATAACTTCGAAATTTTGCAAAAAACCGGTTAGACCGGGGTTAGTTAAATTTTCCGGATTGTTCTTTCCTGCTCTCCCTCTTCGCAGTTCATGTGCTTATCCCCTACCGGTTTTTCTTGCTTGCCATGAAGCCGGTTTGCGGACAGCAGCAGAGTCGAAGACTACGGTAGGATTTGGCACACTACTAAACCGGAAAGAAAAAACATTCAATAAGCAATCGGTAAACTGAAAAAATAAACAAGTTACATGCAATCTTATTGGGGTAGTCCCCGAGATTCATTCAAGGTTCCGGCATCTTTTATTCATAGCATATAAGGTACAAAAAGGAACTTCTTACACCATAACTTCAAGAGTAGAAAGGACGCAACAGAGCTACGTTCCATGGGCGCTTGCTCTCCTCTCCGGACCTGTCCGCCTTTCCTTTTTTCCACTCCTGTGCATCGATCAAGTAATATGCATCATTGTGAAGCACCTTGCTTACAATGAAGGGACCTTCCCATGGTGGCAAAAGCTTATGCCGGCCTTCAGTGCGCTGCACTAGGCGTAGTACGAGATCTCCTTCCCGGAAAACTCTCGGGTTAACCTTCCGGTTATGATAGCGTCTGAGGTTTTGCTGGTAAATGGCTGTTCTTGCCAAAGCTAGCTCTCTTGCTTCTTCTAGCAAGTCAACATCATTTTCTCTGGCCTCTTTGACCTCTTGCTCAGTATAGAGCTGTACCCTTGGTGAATCATGAATGATGTCAGTTGGTATGACCGCTTCTGCTCCGTAAACCATGAAGAACGGAGTGTATCCGGTAGACCGGTTTGGAGTTGTTCTTATACTCCATAGTACCGATGGTAGCTCATCGAGCCAACATCCCGGTGACTTTTCCACTGCGTCAATGAGTCTAGGTTTGATACCGGAAAGTACCAAAGCATTCATTCTTTCCACTTGGCCATTGCCTTGTGGGTGTGCCACTGAGCACAAATCCAACCGGATGTTGTTGTCTTCACAAAACCTCTTGAACTCACCTTGAGCAAAGTTGGTTCCATTGTCAGTAATGATGCTGTGCGGGTATCCATACCGCAAAATGACATCTTTTAAGAATTTCACCGCTGTGTGCCCATCACATTTTGCGATAGGTTTTACTTCTAGCCATTTGGTGAATTTATCCACCATGACCAAGATGTGGGTCATGCTGCTTCTTGCTGTTTTGAATGGGCCAACCATGTCAAGGCACCAAACGGCGAACGACCATGTTAACGGTATTGTTTTTAAACCGGACGCTGGGGTATGATTTTGCTTGGCGTACCTTTGGCACCCATTGCATTTTCTTACCAAATCCTCAGCGTTTTCCAAAGCAGTGGGCCAATAAAACCCATGCCGGAATACTTTTGCTACCGGCGCCCTTGATGAAGCATGATGCCCACATTCTCCTTGGTGAATTTCCTCAAGCATTTCTTTTCCTTCTTCCGGTTCCACACATCTTTGAAGGACACCGGTAACGCTTCTCTTGTACACCTCACCATTGATGAATGTGTATGCTTTGAACCTTCTTTGTATTCTTCTTGACTCATTTTCGTCATCCGGCAAGATGCCGTTGATCAGGAATTCCTTAATAGGTTTAACCCATGACGGTGTCTCTCGAACCAAAAACACCGGTGCATCTATCTCCATGCTATCTACCAGCATCATTTCTTCTGGTATGAGTACCGCAGTCCCCGAGCTTGCCGGAACAGTCCCCGGGTTTACCGGTGTAGTCCCCGGGTTTCCTTTATCAATATCCATGGGTACTACATGCGACTCTGGTACGAAAATTGATTCCAATTCTGGGCTTGGCTTGATTGATGGTGCTCTTAGGTGAGCTAGAGCTATTCCGGGAGGAATTTCTTGCCTAGATGAGCCCAGCTTGGACAAAGCATCCGCGGCTTCATTTTCTGCGCGCGGCACATGGTGAAACTCGCATCCTTCGAAGAATCCGGCAATCTTTTGCACGTGAAACCGGTACGAGGCCATGTTGGCATCTTTTGCATCCCAATCTCCGGAACACTGCTGTACCACAAGATCTGAATCTCCATAGCAAATGATCCGGTGTGCACCGATTTCTTTTGCGACCTTAAGCCCATGGATCAAAGCTTCATATTCAGCAACATTATTCGATGCCCTGAAATGTACTTGCAAAACATACCGGAGGTGATCTCCTTTTGGTGAGGTGAGTACCACACCGGCACCTAGACCCTCTTTGAGCTTGGATCCATCAAAGTGCATTTTCCAGTATTCTATCCTTTGATCTGGCGGTTTGTATTGCATCTCCGCCCAATCGACTAGGAAGTCAGCCAAAGCTTGTGACTTGATGGCATCCCTTCTTTCGTATGCCGGCACGTATGGTGATATCTGGATTGCCCACTTCGCAATCCTGCCGCTGGCGTCCTTGTTGCACATGATATCGGAGATTGGTGCTTCACTCACCACCTTCATAGGATGCTCTTCAAAATAGTGCTTGAGTTTTGTGGCGGCCATGTACACGCCATAAGTCATTTTTTGGAAGTGAGGATAGTTTTGTTTTGAGAGGGAGAGCACCTCGCTCAGGTAGTATACCGGCCTCTGGACGGTTTTTCCTTCCTCTTCTCTTTCAACTACAACCACTACGCTCACAACCCGGTTTGTTGCCGCTATGTATAATAGCATAGGCTCTCTCTCTAGAGGTGAAGCCAGTATAGGTGCTGTGGCTAGCATTGTTTTCAGTTCCTTAAACGCTGCGTCTGCCTGAGGGGTCCAGACGAACTTGTCAGATTTTTTCATCAGAGCATAGAGTGGCAGAGCTTTTTCTCCCAACCTGCTCACGAACTGGCTTAGCGATGCCAAGCTTCCGGTAAACTTTTGCACATCTTTCAGCTCTCGAGGGACAGTCATTCTTTCTATTGCCCGAATTTTTACCGGATTGACTTCTATGCCCCGGCTTGATACAAGGAAACCGAGCAGCTTGCCGGCAGGGACACCGAAAGTACATTTTGCCGGATTAAGCTTCATCCGGAACCGTCTTAGGTTATCGAATGTTTGCCGGATGTCATCGATTAAGGTGTTCTTTACCTTAGTTTTTATCACAATGTCGTCTACATAGACTTGCACATTCTTTCCAATCTGATCAAACAAGCATTTTTGCATACAGCGCTGGTACGTTGCACCAGCGTTGCGCAAACCAAAGGGCATAGTGACATAGCAATAAGCCCCGTGCGGGGTAATGAACGCAGTTTTTATTTGATCTTCCTTTTTCAAGGGAATTTGGTGGAAACCGGAATAGGCATCCAGGAAGGACAACAACTCACACCCAGCAGTTGAATCAATCACTTGATCAATCCGTGGTAAAGGAAACGGGTCTCTTGGGCAAGCCTTGTTTAGGTTGGTGTAGTCGATGCACATGCGCCACACCTTTGGAGCTTTTGCTTCCAGGTTTTCATCTTTTTTCTTTTCGACCATTACCGGATTGGCCAGCCACTCTGTGTGCGTGACCTCCACAATGAATCCGGCAACAAGCAGTTTGGTTACCTCTTCCCCTATGATTTTCCTTCTATCTTCAGCGAACCGGCGCAAGGGTTGTCGCACCGGCTTGGCATCCTTCCGGACGTTTAAAGAGTGCTCAGCCAGCTCCCTCGGAACACCTACCAAATCATCAGTTGACCAGGCAAAGATATTCCGATTCTCACGGAGGAAGCTGACGAGCGCGCTTTCCTATGCTTGATCGAGCCCGGTACCAATGCGAACGGTGCGCTCTGGGTAAGCCGGATCTAGCACAATATCCTTTGTTTCATTTGTCGGCTTGAATGCCGGTGAGCCCAAGTTTCCACTCATTGCCGCTAAGCTCGACTGTGAGGACTGAGCCAGCGCAACCGCTGTTTGCATCCTTTTCTTTTCCTCCGCGATCACCAGCGATTCCGCTAGGTTTGATCCGGCAGATGCAGTTTCCAGTGAGACTTTATAGTTCCCTACTACAGTTAAGGGTCCACGAGGTGCCGGCATCTTCATCTTGAGGTAAGCCGTATGAGTGGTAGCCATGAAAGCTGCCAATGCTGGTCTTCCCAACAACGCATGGTAAGGACTATCTAGGTCCACCACCTCAAACTCGACATTTTCAACCCGACAATTGTCACGTCCTCCAAATGCCACGTCCACCCAAACTTTTCCTATCGGGGCACAGGACAAGCCCGGAACAATCCCGTGGAACGTTGTGCGCGTTGGCTGAAGCATGTTTTCTGTTATGCCCAACGTACGCATGGTGTGCTTGTACATGATGTTTATCTTTGCCGTTATCTATCAGCACCTTGCTGAACTTTACTCGAGTCTGTGGCCCTTTCATGATTGGGTCCACAACAAGAGCATATCCACCCGGATTCGGCATGATCTTAGGGTGATCCTTAAATGACCAGGTAATTTCCTGATCTGACCACAACATGTACTTGGGGACTGCCGGCATCACGGCATTGACCTCCATGGAGCGGCGGTGTACACTTTGCCTGTCTGTTGGCTCAGTGACAAAGACCACACAGCACATATCCGGACCCTCGTAAACATTCTGGCCTAAAGGTGCCGGTGGAGGTGGTTGATCATTATTTTGTTCCACCCGGTTAACCTGCTGATACTGCTGCCGGTTTGGCTGCACCGGTAAGGCGTTTGCCCCGGTAAGCGGCGGTGGTGGCGGTAGCTGTTGCTGCCGCGGCATGTCTTGTGGTGGTTGTGCATCTTTTACTGTGCCCTTTTGCATTAAGTACTTGGTCCAGGTACAATCCTTCGTCAGATGGTTTGACGGGTGTGCCGGATTCGGAGTGTGCCACCGGCAAGGTTGGTCCATGGCAGCTTCCATGGTGTACCTTGCGGGTTCTTGCCAGTTTCTTTTCTGGACCCAGGGTTTCTTTTCCACCCATTGTTTCTTAGGACCCGCCCACGGCTGCGATCCGGTTCTTTGCCTCTGACTGCCGCTGGCCTCAGAGTTTTCCTGCACAGCAGCAACTTGCTGCGGACCGTACCTTCGATCCGGAAAATCTTCCCTTCTTTTGTTATTCCGGTTATCCCGATGTTGTTCGTGGCGCAGCTGCTCCGGCTCAGGTTGCACTGCCGGCTGCGTTGGGTCTCCCAACGCATAGCTATCCGCCACACGTATCATCTCTGCCAACGTTGTCGGCATGTTTCGCTGCAGCTTTTGCCACAACGGTGAACCTCTTCTGCACCCACTGCTAAACCAAGCAATGGCCTGTGCCTAGATTACCCCTTCACAGGAGTTCCTTGTAGTGTTTGTAACATCCCAATTTTCAAAATTTCAAACTTCATGCATGGCATTCATAAGCATCATGACATCATTGCATTTTAAGAGAAATTCAAAATTCATTTCAAACCCCGAACCCCAAAACGGCACCAATAGACACTTAGGCGTCTACGCTAACTTTGGTTACAAAAGTATTTTATTTTGTTTCAAAAATGGTTTCATAGTGAAGGCCTTCTCACAAGGTTTCCACCAATATCTTATTCGTATTTTTCCGATTTTATTTAAGTGCTCGAATACATATTCAAATAAGAGAAATAAAAAAGAAAAGAAAAAGAAAAAAAAAAACGGCAGACAGGGCCGACCAGATGGCCGACCGGCCCAGCCAGGCCAGGCCTCCCCCTAGCCCCACCTTCCTCCCTCCCCCTTGGGCCGCCGCCAAGCCACAGGCCCATCCAGGCCAACCCGCACCCAGCGCCCGTCCCCAACCTCCGAACCGCCGCCACCTCCCTGTACGCACGAGGCGTGCACGTACAGAGGCCCCGACCACCTCGCCTCCCACGATCCCCCCTCTCCCCCGCACCTCCCCCAACCGTCCGAGTTCACCCCTATAAAGGCTCCGGCCTCCTCTCTCTTTCCCCTCTCTTCTTCCCCTCTACTGCGCCCCCAGGCTGCCCGGATTCTTCGCCGGAGCTGCCGCCGCTGCGCCGTCTCCATCCGCTCGCCACGGCCACCTCGGCCCGAATTCCTCCAAGCCGCTGCTGCCACCCGACGCGCCACCTCAAGCCGCACGCCGTCCACGTTTCTGCCAGGCCAGGAGACGCCGGGAAAGGCGCCGCCGGCCGCTATCCGAGCCGCCGCCGGCCAGCCCTCCATTGGCGCCGCCACGTCACCGCCACCTCTGCGCCACGCGCGCGCCCAGACAGCACCACTGGGTATTCCCCTTTTCCCTCCTTTTCTTCTTTACCTTTTTAGCCATTAAATCTCAGCCGCACGATTTAAGTAGATCCAACGTTCCTGAGAGGCTGATCCGTGTGAAGGGGTACGCACCAATAGGATCGCGCCCGGTGTCAGGGACACACCCTAGGTTTCGTTTAAACAGGATTTCGATAGTCCGCGCTTTGTAAAAATCATAACCAGAGTTCTGTAGGTCCAAAAATCACAAATCTTATACCGTTGGAATCCTAAAAATATAAGTAACATTTTGAAACAGTAAAATGTGGACTTACAGTAGTTTGAGTTTCATTCAAATTTAAATGCCTAACTAGAGTACCGTGTCCATAAAATGAGATCTACATACTCTTTTCGAGTGATTCCTTTTGCGTATGCTCGCAAATAGAACTCTCTGACCAGTATCACCAAAACCATCATTTGTCTACTGTACCAAAACACCTTTTTCAATTAATGGTAGTTGCCCTTCGCTAGTGCGACATAGACGGTTTGCAATAATCCAACCAACCGTAAAACTTGACCATGGCATCATGCATATAGTGACAACTAGAGACCATTAAATGGAGTGCACTTGTGTAAATATCATATGCATCTCATGTCTATGCTTGTGCATTTGTGTTGTGCATTGTGTTTATCGTGCTATGTATGAATGCTTGTAGATTGCGACTGTGACAGCTGCCGTTGTGACTGCGAAGATTGCAACTCTTCCCTCAGAAAAAGGCAAGTGACACACACCAAAAGTCCTAGTTTTAATCCTTGCACTGTAGTGTTTTTATAGTAGAGATGTCTAGGGTCTATGCTTTTTGCCTTCTATTAAATCCTAGTAGTTTAGCTACACCACTCCTAGACTCCCTTAGCCGCCATTAAATTTAGTTGTTACCTGCTATGCCATGGAAAAGGTTTTGATAGAGGTTAAGGAAAAAACAACTAAGTTTAATGAATTACCTGGGTGAATGGTGGAGTTATGGAGAGGGTGGCTGTATCAGGGGGCAAGACCCTGGTGCTAGTGCACACTTGCGGAAAGTCACCCAGGCTTAAAGAGATTGTAGACAAACCTTGCTCATTAGCTTTTCGTACAACCACATGCTACTATGGCTCTGGCTTGACAAAGTATGTTGTATGAACCCGGATCCTAGGGGCCAGGTGGTGGTAGAGGGATACTGTAGGTGTAACGTGGCCCTTAGGGAATGGTTCGGGTGATTACACACAGAAGGTCTCGGCCACGATGCACTTTGTCCTTTGAGCAAAATGTGCATCGAGGTAGAAGGATTGACCTGGCCATGTGGGTAAAGGTGTACAACCTCTCGAGAGTGTAAAATCTAAGTACTTAGCCATGTCCCCGGTTATGGACAACTTGAGCGAACTGACAAGTCCTTGTTCGAAGATCTCCTCATCCCAATTTCTTAAATAAAATTTGATGGGTGAACAAGGGTAGGAAGGTACATTGGGGCTTTACCAATGTTACTGTTAATTGGTACATTGGGGATTTACCAATGTTACTATTAATTAGATTGGAAGAAAATGTTTTGATAAATGATAGGGAAAAATTGGCTTTATGCAAAATGAACCTGAGCTCTACACCGCCGATGTGCACGTAGGTGTAGGATGCCTTTTGAGTCCACAAAAGTGTCCTTGCCAATACTATTCCAAATGTATTGATTCCTTCGGGCTGCAACGTTTGATGTTGCAGGTATCCCTAGTTGCTGAAGAAGATGTTAGGATCACGAGTCTTTGCCCAACATGTCTGCCTGTGGCATCCGTGAAGGAAGAGGACTCCATGCTATTTGCTTTCCGCTTGATGTTGAACTCTGATTTATGTTTATGCTAGCCCTTGAGCTATGCAAGTTGTATCGAACTATTTTATTTTCGCTGGATCTTAGGTTGTAATGAAGACCTTTGCTACTTGGTATTTCATCTTAAACTGTGTGTGCTAGCAGTTCGATCCAGGGACTAGCACTAATGCACAGGGACTTGCACTTTATTTAAAGTGAGGTCACTACAGATGGTATCAGAGCACTGTGTTGCCCATAGGTTCGTGACCCTAGGTTTGGATTAGAAATAGGAAGACCTTAGGATGAAATTCCCTCTTATCTATCTAATCCATTCTCTATTGAAAAGAAATGTTTGCAAATTTGTTTTCTGGTATTCTCACCTATTTCATCTTCAAAATAAGTCTTCATCTTCTAGACGTCCAATCTTTGAAGACCTCAAGGAGGTGGAAGAGAAGCTAGAAGCACCTAGGATGGAAATAGAGTAGACCACCACTTTCTCTCTTTTATTAGACCAACTATATCTTAAAAACGCATTGATCATACCAAATTGTGGTATGCCCATACTAGTTTGTTAGTGTTTAAAAATATTTACTTGCGTGATTTTATGGATTTTTTTTATTGTGTGACTAGTTTGTGCATGGGTAGGAAATTTTATTCCCTAGATCTATCTATCTTGTTTCTCATCTATTCTAAACAACCACAAATGCCGCCAAGACGTGATCCAACCCAACTGGTAATTTTGGAATCCCAAGGTCTAGAGGTAATCCTAGGCATGGATTGGATGACCACTTATGGAGGCATAATAGATTATGCAAAGTGATCAATTACACTCACAACCCCAGAAATGAAGAGGATTCGTTTCAATTCAACCTTTGAGCTTAAAGGTAGTAAGGTCAACTCTCTTAAGGGGGTTAGCATGGAGACGGTGCTCGTTGTGAGAGAATACCCGGATGTGTTCCCGGAAGAGTTGCCAGGAATGCCACTGGACATAGAAGTTGAGTTTCTCATTGAGCTGTTGCCTGGAACTGGACCAATAGCCAAGAGACCATACAAGATGGATGTGGAAGAATTGAAGGAGTTGAAGAAGCAACTTAAGGAACAATTGGAAAAGGGTTTCATCCGACCTAGTTCATCGTCATGGGGAGCCCCTATTTTGTTTGTGATGAAGAAATATTCTAGCAAAAGATTGGTAATGGATTATCGATCACTCAATGAAGTCACTATCAAGAACAAGTACCTGTTGCCCAATATCAACGACCTGTTTGACCAACTGAAGGGAGCAAAAGTGTTCTCCAAAATCGACCTTCGATCGGGTTACTTCCAAATGAAGATCAGAGAGCAAGACATACCTAAGACCGCATTCACTAATAGATATGGTCTGTATGAGTATACCGTTATGCCATTTGGTCTAACCAATGCTCCGGCATATTTTATGGCCATGGTGAACAAAGTGTTCATGGAATATTTGGATAAGTTTGTAGTAGTATTCATCGATGATATATTGATATACTCAAAGGATGAAGCCGAACATGAGAGGCACTTGCGCCTAATCATGGAGAAGCTTAGGGAACATAAGTTGTATGCCAAGTTCAGCAAGTGTGAGTTCTGGTTGGATAGGGTTGGATTCCTTGGACATATAGTTTCAGCAGAAGGATTCGCAGTCGATCTGAGTAAAGTTGCAGCTGTGACCGAGTGGGAATCACCCAAGAATGCAGGAGAGATCCGGAGTTTCCTAGGACTCGCTGGATACTATCGGAGATTTATTGAGAATTTCTCCAAGATTGCAAAGCCCATGAAAACATTGTTGAAGAAGGAGAAGAAATTCATCTAGACTGATGAGTGTGAAGCTAGTTTTCAAGAGTTGAAGCAACGCCTAGTAAGTGCACCGGTTCTATGTTTGCCGGATATCAATAAGGATTTCCAAGTGTACTGCGACGCCTCTCGTCAAGGACTTGGAGGTGTTCTAATGCAAGATGGAAAAGTAGTGTGATATGCTTCACGACAACTCAAGAAGCATGAGAGAAACTACCCAACCCATGACTTAGAGCTAGCATCAGTTGTTCATACCCTGAAAGTGTGGATGCACTACTTGATGGGAAAGCATTGTGATGTGTTCACAGACCATAAGAGCCTGAGGTACATATTCACTCAGAAGGTGCTGAACATGAGGCAAAGAAGATGGTTGGAGTTAATAAAATATTATGATATGAATTTGCAATATCACCCAGGGAAGGCTAACGTTGTAGCCGATGCGCTGAGCCGTAAGAACTATGTAAACGGCCTCACCGCTGGAGAATTACCAGAGGAACTGTGTGAACAGTTTAAGGACCTCAGACTAGAGGTTGTGCCCAAAGGTTATTTGGCATCACTTGAAGTTCAGCCAACACTAATGGACAGAATTAGAGAAGCTCAAAAGATAGACAAAGAAATAGAGGAGATCAAGGTCAATATGAGTGAAGGCAGAGCAAAAGGATTTCATGCAGATGAACAAGGAACCATATGGTTTGAGAAGCGCATCTGTGTACCCCAGGACCCTGAGCTTAGGAAGTTGATTTTCCAGGAAGCCCATGATTCACCATACTCCATCCATCCGGGTAACACCAAGATGTACATGGACGTGAAGGAAAGGTTCTGGTGGAGTAATCTGAAGAGAGACATCGCTGAGTATATTGCACTGTGTGATGTTTGTAGTAGAGTCAAGGCGGAACATCAGAAACCCGCAAGATTGTTGCAACCACTACCTGTACCAGAATGGAAGTGGGAGAATATTGGCATGGATTTTATCACCGGATTGCCAAGGACTAGATCGGGATATGATTCCATTTGGGTCGTAGTTGACCGACTGACTAAAGTGGCTCACTTCATTCCAGTGAAGACCACCTACACAAGCGCCAAACTAGCCAAGTTATACATGAACAAAATCATATGTTTGCATGGTGTACCCAAGAGCATTTGTCAGACAGAGGTACCCAGTTTACATCTCACTTTTGGCGTCAAATACATGAGTCTTTGGGAACTAGACTGGAGTTCAGCACAGCGTTTCACCCGCAGACTGATGGACAGACTGAAAGAGTGAATCAAATCTTGGAAGATATGTTAAGAGCATGTGCATTGGACTATGGATCAAGTTGGGATGAAAATCTGCCTTATGCAGAGTTTTCATATAATAATAGCCACCAAGCTAGTATTGGTATGGCACCCTTTGAGGCATTGTATGGAAGGAAGTGCACCACCCCATTGCTATGGAGTGGCGTAGGAGAAAGAAGTCTGTTTGGCCCAGACCTAATCAAGGATGCCGAAGAGAAGGTCAGACTGATCAGAGATAGATTGAAGATAGCCCAATCTAGACAGAAGAGCTACGCTGACTCAAAGCGTAGGGAAGTGACCTATGAGATAGGTGATAGAGCATACCTAAGAGTCTCACCCCTACGTGGTGTGAAGAGATTTGGAGTCAAGGGAAAGTTAGCACCCCGCTTTGTAGGACCATTCAAGATCCTGGCTCGCAAAGGTGAAGTAGCATATGAGTTGGAACTACCAGAATCTCTAGCTTCAGTCCATAGTGTGTTCCATGTAAGTCAACTGAAGAAGTGTCACCCAGAAATGGCAGAGACCCCATTGAGAGATACAGTGCCACTTGAGGAAGTTCAGTTGGAGAGCGATCTCACATATGAAGAGAAGCCGATCAAGATACTGGAGACAGCAGAAAGAGTGACCCGTACGAAGACGATCAAATTCTGCAAGGTCCAGTGGAACCACCACACCAAGGAAGAAGCTACATGGGAACGAGAAGATGACCTCCGTGAAGATCACCCACACCTATTTGCTAGCCACTCCGATTCTTGAGGGCGAGAATCATCTTAAGGGGGGTAGGTTTGTAACATCCCAATTTTCAAAATTTCAAACTTCATGCATGGCATTCATAAGCATCATGACATCATTGCATTTTAAGAGAAATTCAAAATTCATTTCAAACCCCGAACCCCAAAACGGCACCAATAGACACTTAGGCGTCTACGCTAACTTTGGTTACAAAAGTATTTTATTTTGTTTCAAAAATGGTTTCATAGTGAAGGCCTTCTCACAAGGTTTCCACCAATATCTTATTCGTATTTTTCCGATTTTATTTAAGTGCTCGAATACATATTCAAATAAGAGAAATAAAAAAGAAAAGAAAAAGAAAAAAAAAACGGCAGACAGGGCCGACCAGATGGCCGACCGGCCCAGCCAGGCCAGGCCTCCCCCTAGCCCCACCTTCCTCCCTCCCCCTTGGGCCGCCGCCAAGCCACAGGCCCATCCAGGCCAACCCGCACCCAGCGCCCGTCCCCAACCTCCGAACCGCCGCCACCTCCCTGTACGCACGAGGCGTGCACGTACAGAGGCCCCGACCACCTCGCCTCCCACGATCCCCCCCTCTCCCCCGCACCTCCCCCAACCGTCCGAGTTCGCCCCTATAAAGGCTCCGGCCTCCTCTCTCTTTCCCCTCTCTTCTTCCCCTCTACTGCGCCCCCAGGCTGCCCGGATTCTTCGCCGAAGCTGCCGCCGCTGCGCCGTCTCCATCCGCTCGCCACGGCCACCTCGGCCCGAATTCCTCCAAGCCGCTGCTGCCACCCGACGCGCCACCTCAAGCCGCACGCCGTCCACGTTTCTGCCAGGCCAGGAGACGCCGGGAAAGGCGCCGCCGGCCGCTATCCGAGCCGCCGCCGGCCAGCCCTCCATTGGTGCCGCCACGTCACCGCCACCTCTGCGCCACGCGCGCGCCCAGACAGCACCACTGGGTATTCCCCTTTTCCCTCCTTTTCTTCTTTACCTTTTTAGCCATTAAATCTCAGCCGCACGATTTAAGTAGATCCAACGTTCCTAAGAGGCTGATCCGTGTGAAGGGGTACGCACCAATAGGATCGCGCCCGGTGTCAGGGACACACCCTAGGTTTCGTTTAAACAGGATTTTGATAGTCCGCGCTTTGTAAAAATCATAACCAGAGTTCTGTAGGTCCAAAAATCACAAATCTTATACCGTTGGAATCCTAAAAATATAAGTAACATTTTGAAACAGTAAAATGTGGACTTACAGTAGTTTGAGTTTCATTCAAATTTAAATGCCTAACTAGAGTACCGTGTCCATAAAATGAGATCTACATACTCTTTTCGAGTGATTCCTTTTGCGTATGCTCGCAAATAGAACTCTCTGACCAGTATCACCAAAACCATCATTTGTCTACTGTACCAAAACACCTTTTTCAATTAATGGTAGTTGCCCTTCGCTAGTGCGACATAGACGGTTTGCAATAATCCAACCAACCGTAAAACTTGACCATGGCATCATGCATATAGTGACAACTAGAGATCATTAAATGGAGTGCACTTGTGTAAATATCATATGCATCTCATGTCTATGCTTGTGCATTTGTGTTGTGCATTGTGTTTATCGTGCTATGTATGAATGCTTGTAGATTGCGACTGTGACAGCTGCCGTTGTGACTGCGAAGATTGCAACTCTTCCCTCAGAAAAAGGCAAGTGACACACACCAAAAGTCCTAGTTTTAATCCTTGCACTGTAGTGTTTTTATAGTAGAGATGTCTAGGGTCTATGCTTTTTGCCTTCTATTAAATCCTAGTAGTTTAGCTACACCACTCCTAGACTCCCTTAGCCGCCATTAAATTTAGTTGTTACCTGCTATGCCATGGAAAAGGTTTTGATAGAGGTTAAGGAAAAAACAACTAAGTTTAATGAATTACCTGGGTGAATGGTGGAGTTATGGAGAGGGTGGCTGTATCAGGGGGCAAGACCCTGGTGCTAGTGCACACTTGCGGAAAGTCACCCAGGCTTAAAGAGATTGTAGACAAACCTTGCTCATTAGCTTTTCGTACAACCACATGCTACTATGGCTCTGGCTTGACAAAGTATGTTGTATGAACCCGGATCCTAGGGGCCAGGTGGTGGTAGAGGGATACTGTAGGTGTAACGTGGCCCTTAGGGAATGGTTCGGGTGATTACACACAGAAGGTCTCGGCCACGGTCTGCACCTGTCCTTTGAGCAAAATGTGCATCGAGGTAGAAGGATTGACCTGGCCATGTGGGTAAAGGTGTACAACCTCTCGAGAGTGTAAAATCTAAGTACTTAGCCATGTCCCCGGTTATGGACAACTTGAGCGAACTGACAAGTCCTTGTTCAAAGATCTCCTCATCCCAATTTCTTAAATAAAATTTGATGGGTGAACAAGGGTAGGAAGGTACATTGGGGCTTTACCAATGTTACTGTTAATTGGTACATTGGGGATTTACCAATGTTACTATTAATTAGATTGGAAGAAAATGTTTTGATAAATGATAGGGAAAAATTGGCTTTATGCAAAATGAACCTGAGCTCTACCTGCCAGATGTGCACGTAGGTGTAGGATGCCTTTTGAGTCCACAAAAGTGTCCTTGCCAATACTATTCCAAATGTATTGATTCCTTCGGGCTGCAACGTTTGATGTTGCAGGTATCCCTAGTTGCTGAAGAAGATGTTAGGATCACGAGACTTTGCCCAACATGTCTGCCTGTGGCATCCGTGAAGGAAGAGGACTCCATGCTATTTGCTTTCCGCTTGATGTTGAACTCTGATTTATGTTTATGCTAGCCCTTGAGCTATGCAAGTTGTATCGAAGTATTTTATTTTCGCTGGATCTTAGGTTGTAATGAAGACCTTTGCTACTTGGTATTTCATCTTAAACTGTGTGTGCTAGCAGTTCGATCCAGGGACTAGCACTAATGCACAGGGACTTGCACTTTATTTAAAGTGAGGTCACTACAGTGTTCCACCGGGCCAGATAATCCCGGTCTGTTTCGTTTGGGCGCTGTACGCACAGAGCGAGTTGCTGCGGCCTGTTTGGCCTTTGATAGGTGCTACTGAAATTGCTCACAAAAGCCTCCTCGAAATCCAGCCAGCCATTGATGCTTCCTGCCGGCAAGTTGTTTAGCCAGATTCTTGCCGGTCCAACCAAAAACGATGGTATGATCCTTACGGCCCAACGCCGATTTCCTCCTCCTGCTACGGTTCCTCCACCGCCTGCGACGTATACCGCGGTTACGTAATCCGCGAGCCAGTCTTCCGGCTTCGTAGTGCCATCGTATGTTTTTGTGTCACGGGGCAACATAAAGTTGCGCACTGGTGGCCTTTCTTTCATGATCCTTGGGCCAAAGCACTTTGGGCCTGGGGGACCTTCCTCCTCGACCATTTCTGACAAGTACACTCTATCCAGACGGTGCCTCGCATCCCGTTCCGGTAAGTATCTCTCTCCCAGGCGTTCTCCCAATGCGTTCCGGAAAGCTGCCGGTCTTGCAGAGTCAGCCTCATCATAACATTCCGGTACCGCGGCCCTTGCCTGCCGGTACCTCGGGGGATCCATTTCCTCCTCCTCATACGCTGCCCTTGCAGGTCGATAATTTTGCCCGGTCTCGTATCTACCGGCATGATTGTTTCCGGCATAGCCGCCTCTGGCGTAGCCTCGTTCTGCCCCTTGGCTTTTTCTACCGGCATCATGTTGCCCGGCTTGTTGTTTTCCGGCAAGAACCGGATCGTACACAGTCATCTGCTGTGCGTTCATGTCTTTTTCTCTTTTTCTGTCCGGATGGGGGGACGATGCCTGCCCATGGGACTTGCTTCCGGCATTCCTTGTCGAACGCGCGGATTTTGAAGCCACAGCCTTGTTCAGCTTATCAAGCTGCTCAGCATTTTGCTGCTCGATCGTTTCAAGAAGTTCCCGGACACGCTCTTGCTGTTTTGCCAGAGCGTCCCCGGAAAGCGAGTCACATAGCGCTACAGCAGCTTTAGCAGCTTTTATTGTTTTATCCGGGCTACTGTACTTAGGTTTCTCTACAATACTCACAGATGCAGATGTGCTTTTGCCGGCAGCAATTTCTTTGCGCAGATCCTGATCTAGATTGCGAGCCTTAAGCCGGTTTTCCGGCATCCTAGCAGCATGCGTGCTAACAGAAGCAAAGCCATGGGCAGCGTTATACTCACGTACAGTTAGGTTCAGCTCGCGCTGCGCCCTGACGATGTCCTTGCCGCTCTCGAGCATCTTTTGGCGCTGCGCCTCCAGCTCCGCCTGAGCCGCTGCCGGGTCGATGTTCTGCGCGATGGGGGTGGCGAGGACGTTCATCGCCGCTTGGAGCGGTGTCTCCGGTGGTGCGGATGATGCTCCCGCTGCGCCTGCGCCTCGCTCCAGCGGTGGCTTGGCCGCACGGGTCGAAACCGCACGCCCAGCGCCTTCACCCACAGCTTCTTTGCCGGCGTCGACCGCGCCAGCCATCATCACCTCCACGCTCCCTGGAGCGCGGCCTGCATGTAGCCATCTTGGCGGATCCGGCGCCACCAGCACCGGCGAGAGGCACTGGCGCACAGGAACGGTGCCGAAGTAGATGCGGTGGCTACCGAACTCGATGATGCGGCCGTTCTTGGGGAAGATGCCGCCGTTGGCGAAGCAGCCCGCGTTGTCGTTGATAAAGTCCATGGCGTAGATGCGCTGCACCAACGCGGAGACCGTACGCTGACCGGCGACGTCGAGGATGCCCGCCCGAATGTGAACTCCAGCAAGCGCCACTTCATGCCCCACGGTGGGCGCCAACTGTCGTCGTGGTGAACGAGCAGATGCCATAGGATGGCTTAGATTGGGGCCGAATGGACGCTAGAGGATTCGGGGGAGGGTTTGTGATCAGGTGGGATGAACTTCCGGATGGTTTCCTCAAGAACTTGGCCAAGGCCAGAGGTTGAAGAAGAAAGACACAAGGAAGAACTCGCTCTAGATCACCATGTTCATTGATTCTCACAAGTTACAGGTTTGTGGTTCGTGCTTTGCTATTCTCGTGCCTCATCCGTAAGGAGGGCTGCCCCCTCTCCTTATATAGAGGAGAGGGTGGCTTACAGGGCAAGAAACCCTAATAGCATCTTTGACTAGACAAACTACTTTATAAAGCTACTTTACAAAGCTACTTTAATCATAGATGACACCGGGGTCTTCTTTAATCAGGGAGGCTGACGTCCTCCGGCTTCTTTCTCCGTCATCTTCTTCTTTATCGTCAGCCCTTCGTTTAAAGCTACTTTGCTTAGCTCATCTTTGTCTTCTAGCTCTGGAGAGGATCTTTGACCAGCCTTGCCGACAAGCTCTTCCTTCCGGTGGCCCGGTACCTTTTCTATCCGGTTCCGGTATCCCTCCTCTGAGGATACCGGCTTAGCCTGTTCAGCCAAACGCCTATCTTAGACACCGGCATGAACACCTAACCGGTATCCTGATGGCTCAAACCATCCGGTTTGGCATGCCTTTGGCATACCGGGGGTCATCCCCCCAACACGGACGATGATGATATTTCAGAATTTGGAGTTATTGCGTATCGAAGACCTTTCCTGCATAATCTTGCAGTCAAGAAAGGCAAGTTCATCACTTGCTCATGTCATTTGAGTATTTCTATCAAATTACTTGCAAAGTACTATGGTTATCACTATTGCATAAAAACCAAAACCACTACTTTCATAACTATGAATATGACTATGTGGTGGGCAATGGAACCATGGATTGTGTTGATATGGTGGAGGTTCCATTGCAAGGGTTTATATCCATCTAGGATTAAACAACAAATGTCGCCAGTGATTCTTGTGCCGTAATACCCGTGTTAACCATAAGATCCGGAGTGGGACGGAGTAGTCAAAAGTGTTTCCACCTCTCGTTCATCAACGGATGCGCTTTACCGTAGACACTTGTATCTGTCGGTGGCAAGCGATAGGCTGGGGAAGCCTTAAGTTCCCACGGCATAGTCCGTAGACACTTGTCGCTCGAAGAACAAGCGGTAGGCTGGGGAAGCCTTAAGTCCCCATGGTATTGCGGTCTATGATGGGTTGCAGCTACCGGCGTAGGAGTGTATGGTAGAGCCCAGCACTGTCGTCGTGGTCGGGGTCCACCTTGAAATCTACAGGAATAATGGGACCGGCGTGGACCCAGGGTCGGGGAATGCAACAACGGGTGGGTGTTCGAGGTAGCGGAGGAACATGATTGGCTAGACCTTATACCGGGCCTCACACCAAAGGAAGTGTGGACGGGTAACGTGCTCGGTTGGCAACAAGGTTAAGATCTCTTATGGGTAAAGCAACACACCTCTGCAGAGTGTAAAGAACTGTGACCTGTCACTCCCTGTTCCGGGATATGGAACTGCGAACGCGGCCGGAAAGGAGCTCCATGAAGTTCTAGTAAACCGGTGAAGGCTGACGGACATAGTTCTTCTGAATAAAAGCAACCTTTTGAAGAAATGGTTATGAAAACTTGCATTGGTATTAGACTTTCTGGTCTAATGCTGTAGCTAGTGCATTAAACACCTCTTTCCTATAATGAACTTGTTGAGTACGCTCGTACTCATCCCACTCTTAAATCCCCTGCTTAGATATGGAGGCATCAAAGGAGGATCTACAGTGCAACTCGAAGGCCAAGGAGCCAACAACTACTTCACGAGACAGGACCACATGGCCGGAGTCGATACGTCATCCAACAAGGAGAAAACCTAGATTAGCAGTAGAAAGGAACTAGCTTCCTCAACCTAGCTCCTACTTAGCTAGAATCTATTCTTAGCCTCTATAGCTAGTCAAATACTCTACAAATAGAGTTCGTGATAGAATTAGACTACGAGTCGTTCTTCTGGAGTTCATTTGCAGATTTACCTCATTGTAAAGTAGGAGGCTGTGCTGATCTTATGTAATAGAGTCAATGTTGTAATTCTATAGACATGCCTTGGACCCGCATATGTTTCTGTTGTACCACTCTGAGCGATATAATACTAGTGGAACGGTGTTTCATTGGTGTTATATCAGACTTGCATACTACACCATGCAGTGGTATGCCGGGTCACCATAGTTGGTATCAGAGCAAATGCTTTGACCTAGGATTAAAAACCTTTAAAGGAGACCTATAGGATTGGTAGTGTCTATAGGAACTTGTATTAGTTAAACCAAATCATCTTATGACTTGAGATGGATATTCACTTGAGAATAATCCTGCCACACTTGAGTCAACATTTCTTACCTAACTTACCAAGATAAAGTGAAGTTAGTCAGCTAATCCCAAACAAGTAGTACACAATTAAGTCCTTAAAACAATAGATGAGTAGACCCCAGTTGGTATACAATACATGGTAGTCCAAAGAGAGGATACAACCATAAGGAAGCTATCCTATTGGAAGATGTGTACCAACACAAGTCATGATTAAGTAAGAATTATTCAGACATGTAATAGGAGTAAATCAAGTGATGAAGATAGTTAAGAAATCCTAATAGAAGATGTAGACCAAGTTAAGTAATGAGTAATTAAAATTATCTAGACATGTGAACAATTGATAGTAAGTGATAACTCTGAGTTATATGAGGTAGTACAGACCATGATGAGTCAATCATGGGAGGTAAGGAGGAGAGATAGAAATAAAATATGCCTACTTACATGGTAGAGATAGAAATCATATATGATTCACCTGAGAATCATTATGTGATGGACTAGAACCTCATAATTAATTAAGAGGAGTATAATAAGAAGCCAAGTGCAAAACAATAGTGTAAGAATTGTGCTTCAAAACAATGGGAAGTGTGCCAAGCACATCAAGACCATATGTTTATGGTAGAAACACTTTGAAGTATCGGAGCAATATTCCAATTGTTATGAGTTAAGAGAAGCAATGTTAGAACCCAAATATACCATGTGAAATAGTCCTCAACCAAAATGAAAGTTAAGTTAGTACTTCCAAAGAAAATTAGGTTAATTTTAACTATCCTAGACCACTTTGTTTCAAGTTTATCTCATTGCAATTGTGCAATTCAGGTAAATGTCAAGACAAATAGTAGAATACCAACTATATGTGCTAAGTATCACGATATAAACCTATCTTATGTGGTGTTATATACTACACATCAGAGCCTGATGTTTAGAGATATCTTACTCAACTATTTTATTCAGGCTTATGATGGTGTGTATTATAAGCACAAAGCTGAATCTTCTTGGATTTTACTGGATTTTCATTGTTTGACTAGATCCATACATGAAGTTTGACGTTGATATGCAAATGCATGTTGCAATATCAAGTCCTTTCTTGATGCTATAGATCTAGAGGGTAATGGTATTCGTGTGAGGAAGTGACGAATTCTGAAGATTCTGAAGACAAGATGAAGGTTCATCAGAAGAAAGGAGTAAAGTTGTGGGAAGCAACCACAATATTCAGAAGAAAGTACCAATCAAAACTCATGCTTTACCTCAACAGAGGAGTACTTTAGTACATAAGAAGCATGAAGGTGAGAAATCTGGTGATTATGGAGTAGTAGAAGTAGAACCATAGTCATTATGGAAGAGGGAATGCATGGGAAATCACTTAGGATACTATATTCATAGTGTCAGCTAGTGGTTTTCTTGCAACAATAACCCTCGAAAAAGAAAGATGACCTATGAAACCATAGTAGATATAAGAAGACCATAGCTGATATCAGAAGACCACAAGTGGTATAGTATCCATACTACGAGATAAAGTAGAAGATGTCCTGACCAATTGATCAGAACCTATACTAGAATCCATTTTTTAGATAACAAATAGCCACAATTGGTATCAAGTAGTCCACCATTGGATTATTTGTATCAAGAAGTTGTGAACAAATAAAATTTGTTAACCAAATAAAAATGACCTAAAATCATTTAGTCGAAGGATTCACATTGTATGTCCACAATTGAGTGGATACACCACAGATATTCTTCGCAAAACCTAAGAAGAGTATAACCATAAGCTAGACCTAGACCAATATTCTAACCATAATTCCAATAGTTGGAAGAAAAGGAGTTGAAGAACATAAGAAAACTCTAAGGGGTAGAGTAAAGATTGAGTTGGCGGTACATTAACTCAATATTTTGAGCAAGATAGTTGAAGAAGGTCTGAACTGAAAGGTAGTTCGATCTTATTTTCATAAGATTGTTGAACACTACTTTTAGAGGGATGTCAGACCAGAAGCCGAGGTTCATACCTCGAGGAAGTAAGAAGTGGACTATAACTTGAGAAAGTGAGTAATATTTACTCAAAAGTACGGAAGCTCAAGTAAGTTAAGCATAAAGAAGTTGGACGAAGAAAATACCATAGACCAAATACAGCTCAAGAAGGCCAAAGACCGAAGGATATTGACCATACTAAAATCAAAGACTAATAGAATGATTCCTTTCATGGAACCTAAAGAACCCAAAATAGTTATAGGTATCAATTATAAACCATGATTGGATGGACTAAATGAGTCTAATCCATTCTTAGTGGAATAAACCATCATGATCATTTCCATGATAAGTACCTTACTTCGTACCATTATTGCAGTTTTGGTAGTAAGGGAAAACAAAGACCTATTTATTAATTAGGAGTGTATTATCAAATTAGTCCTCAGTTAAGACTAGCAGCACCAGAAAAAGTCCCATCATAGAATGTTCAAGGAGAAAGGAAACAAGCTTATAGAGTTGAAAGAAATCAAATAATTAAAGTTAGAAGCCATGGCTCAGAGACAGGTATTATTAAATTCCAGAGAAAGATCATGGAACTGAAGTAAGAAGCCATAGTTCAGAGATAGACACTAATGGATTCCAGGAAGAATCTGGACAAGGGATATATTCAAATATATCCAGTAAGATCAATACGGAGTTCGAGAAAAGTCGTAGTCTGCACAAGTCAGATTCACACTCCGAAACGTGAGAGAGATCAAACTTCGAGGACGAAGTTTAGTTTAAGGGGTAGAGACTGTAATATCCCAGGTATTGGGGTTACAAATATAGAGGAAACAGATGTGTGCATTGCATTCATGCATAGAAAATCTGGGGAATTTTCGCGCTTTAAAGTAAAACAGTCACAGTAGCTGAAGTTTCACTTGACCTTGGTGGAATTGAAGTAGCTCATCAAGTCAAGCGTTATAAACCTCAATGTGACTTTGCTAAAACCTTGTTTTGGGTAGGGATGATTTGATCTCAAGGGATTGATCAAATGGAATTACAACCAACACAATAACTTATTAATCAAGTACCAACTACTTGATCTTATTAAAAGATAACAACATGATATTCCCTGTCATAGCATATGAACATCACTTCAATTGCAAATCAAGTAACAGTAAGATGGAGAAACCATTTCTTGACTTATCTTTTCCATGTCTTAAACTAATCCTTGATCCAACCATGAACCTCATGGTATTCATTCTATTTCAATCTTGGAAACAAGACAAGGAGATCAACTCTAGAAGTATATATATCCTTCTCTATTCCATATTATAATACATCAAACCTAGAGAGGTGAGAGTTCTATATTATTTATTAGAGAAGCAATGACAAACCTTGAGATAAATCTTAGATATACATCCATGTAATCAAAACATCATCCTAAGACCATAACCTTGGGAGAATATTCAAGTCCTTCCCAAATGAGAGTGACCATTCATACTAATCCAAGCTTTACCTATTTAAGAATAAAGAACAACATTTGAACTAAAGTATTATGAGTTAAACCATTTCATCTGGGAGTGGTGAGATAGCCAATACCAAATGGAGTAAGATCATATCCATGAATTGATGAAGTAAAGTAGTAACTAATCCAATTAAGTTATCTTCGTGGAGAATTAAACTTCTCATACCTAAGGAGATATTAGGAGTAGACCATAAACCCTAGAATAACTATTCCTATACATGAGAGCTCAAGCTATGGTGTTACACTCAAGTTAGCTGAGGCAACACTTGGATTTGAAGGAGAGAACTATCCATATACCCAGATGATTATATCATCATTGTTTAAATAGAACCCTAACATAATATCTCAGGCATTCCCCTGGGATATAATCCATTAAGACAACCATAACCATGGGCATCCAAGAAACTATAACAGAAGTTCTATATCTTAGTTGATCAAGAAAATACCTTATCTTAGAAGTGAGAAACCCAATTCATGAGAGATCCTAAGGAAGCCAACCCTTGATCATTATAAATTGAGTAATGAGCATAAACCCTAAGAACTTGTAGTAGAAGCCATTAAGAACAAGTTGATCATGTCTAATTCATGATCAAACCTTGGAGATATATAACTACAAATTAAACCTTAGTGGGTTAAGCAGATATAATCCAGTATAGGAAATCATAGGGGAACTACTAGCAAACCTAAACCATTTCACAAAGGTTAATTATAGAGACAATTGTATGTTAGCAACCTTTGTATAGTTCAGCCCTATATCCATCTAAATGATCTAGTAATTTATTAATCTTATAGGTGGTGAGAAAGAGCAACACTAGCCAGAGTAATATGGTGTTAAGTCACATATAGAACCTATGCCCATATCTCAAACTAACTTGTGAATTATTTGATGATCACAAGTAAAACCCTAACCTATATCCCAACATTAGTTTGTGCATCACTTGGGTGATCACAACTAAAACCTAAAACACAATTAAATCCCAACCCATGTGTCATTAGGTGAATATAATTAGAACCCTAGTAATGTTTGAGATAAGCATCCTATTAATGGTGAGGTAGAGTAAACCTAAACCACTCAACATATGATCAACACACACTAGGAAACAATAATACCTAATACCATATTGCACTTATGCTTCATCTCATAAGCATAAGAAAACTCTAGTATCAATTCTACAAAGATTCTAACAGGAATCAAGATATAAACCCAACCTACTCTTCAAACTTTGCATATATAGGTATACCAACTATTGTTTCCAAATAAATGAAAGCCTCATGAGAGGAATAATATCCATCTTAACCACTTTAAAACAAAGGGTTTAGAAGATGAGATTAATACTGGAAGATAGCCTAAACAATTTTCCAAATCCTTAACAACCATGATCACATGAAATAATGTCATGGGATCATATTCTTAAATAAGAAACTAAATAATGAGCTATGCCTTGAAAGTTGTTTCTTGCAAGGTAACATAAACCTAACTATCAACATGTACTTAAAAGGGCCAATTTGAAAATAGTTTGGACCAACCTAAGTTGATATTGAAAATTATGACTATATAGATGCCCATTTCCAATCTCTAATAACATTTAATAAACAAGGGTGTAATTAAACATATATAATATTTTTAAGATCTTATATGAAGCTATATCATTATCTTTATAAACTCCCAAAAGGATCCATACATTAAAAATCCTGCAAAATAGATTTGAAATAAAACAGAATTCAAAATAGAAAGCAGGAAATAGAAAACAGAAAAAAATAGGAAAATAGAAAAGAGAAGGGAGCCTACCTGGCTTACCTGACGGGCCACCACAGCCCCGCACACGGCCTGGCAGCAGCCCAAAACGGCCCAAGCCGCAACCCAGTTAGCGACCCACGTACCTCTTCATTAAAAACAAACGAAGAGGAGGCCGTCCTCATCTTCTCCTTCGGCATGGAGGACAGCACGACAACGTGCTCTTCTTCTCCCTCTCGGTGGCACCTCCTCCTTGAACGACGACGTGACGAGGATCATCCGAGCAGTATAAAAACCACAACGACGAACCCAGCTCGAGTTTCTTCCTCCTCTGTCCCAAATTTTTGCTCGAACCGAAACCCTAGCCGTACGGAGTCCGGCCGTCGCCGTCGACAGAGACCACCCCGAGCCTTGTAATGACCACCATCGGAATCGCCGGCCTCGACATGTTCACCCTGCAAGAGGAATCGAGCCGCCGCGGTCAGAATCATCGCCAGCGAGTTCATCTTCTCCAACACCGGCGGCACCAAATTCCGGCAAGCCGGACTTCCCCGAGCTTCGCCGACCACACCGTCGCATTCCTGGTGAGCTTCTGAGTCTTCTGGAAGCGTCGCTTTGTCCGATTAGACGCTGTAGCATCTCCGCATCACCTAGCCTGTAAGCACCACCGCCACCCCTCGCCGCCGATCGAGCTCCGGCGACCCAAAAGCAGCGGCGCTACCACCAAATTGTTCCTCTCGGTGCGCTGAGTCTAGTGGTGCAAGTATATCATCCGCGCGAGCCCGGGATCGGCGGCGATCGTCGAATTCCGCCGGTCACTGTGAGTCTCTGGACATGAAATCGTATTTTGACTAGTCCACGCCGCGTGGCAGCTGACGTGGACCCTTGGCCCACTCGTCAGTGACCCCGGGTAACACTAACCCGGGTACGTCCAGTAGTTCTTCTATTTCTATTTCTAATTCAAAAATTGCTGCAACTTTACAAATTTATATAAAATAAATAATAACTCAGAAAAATGAAAATAGGATATCAAAATTCTTAGAAAAGAAAACTCTATCCAATAAAAATATAAAATAAAATTTTTATTTTTAATAAAAATTCAATTATTTAATACTTGTTAACTAAGCTTTTAATTTTAATTCTAAATGCAATTAAAATTCAATAATTAGAAAAATCTTCCAAATTAAATAAAAACCAATAAATAAATAAAGAAGAGCATAAAAACTAAATTTTCTTTATTTGTTAATTTGTTAAATCATTATCAGAGAGATTTAAACCCTAATTAATAATTACCTTAATTATTAATTCATTAAAAATAATAAAATGCCTAATCCAACATTATTTTTAATTTCAAAATTATTACTAACTTCAATTTCCTTAATGAAGTTATTAATCCAATAATTATTAGGGTAACCAGAAAACCCTAGTTCCATATGGTAGGAAAACAGGAATTCATCATTTCATGTGTAAAACCCCAAACCCTAATTCCACTAGAAACCCTAGCTCCACTAATTTATGTGTGCACCCTAAATGGTTTCCAAACCTAAAACTCAAGTAACATGTGATCATGTTAATTCATTAATTATCATAAACTCATATCTAGCAACTAAATACTAGTTCAAATCCACATAAAATATGGGAACCCTATCACTACTAATTAGCATTTCATGTGCTCATCTTATCAAACCTAGATGATCAAGTAGGGTCAATCAAGTCTAAACCCTAGCTCTTATCCTTAGAATTGTCAATCTTATTTATCCATGCTTAGCATCACACCATTATGATGAACTCCAATAGCAACCATACCTACTATTTTACATTACCTAACCATATTCCACTAAACCTACCGATGTTGGATACTTATCCACCATCCTATTTAGGAATCAATTATTCCTTACTTAATAGAACCAACAGTAAAACCTAGACCACTACAACCCTAATTGATATACTTCTTATTATTTAAGAAGTATGTTCTTCAAAAGTTATCCTTTTGAAGAAAATAAGGAATCATTATCAACCCTGCTTATAAGGACCTATAAACCCTAGCCAGCTATCACTAGCAAGATAAACCAACCTTGACAACAACCATGTATAATGAATTGCTTAGGATGCCTAGGCTTAATTCAACAATACAAGCCCTAGTAGCTGATGAATCCAACGAGGATGTGATCCATCTAATACTTACTCCAGAAACCAATTAGAACCATAAAATACCATAGAACCCCACCAACCTAATTATCATACTTGTTCTTCATCAAAGAACATGTTCTTCAAAAGTTATTCTTTTGCATTATATACTAAATAATCATCAACCATGCATTATAGGACTTAAAATTGACAACTGCTCTTTACTTATTATACAACTACTATTCTTTGATATGTATGATTGTTACTATGCATGTTACCACTTGCTTATGATTCTAATACAACAAGACCCTAATAAGAACCTTGTTTGCGAATCACTCTAAAAGTGCAACACACCCTAAACAAATCATTTCAACTCACTAATCCTAAATCATCGGGGTTAGGTCACGCTTAGAGCGATTGCATCTCATACTTATGCATTATTGCATCCTTGCCAATCTTTTAAACATCGTCCTTACCGGACAATGATGATATTTCAGAATTTGGAGTTATTGCGTATCGAAGACCTTGCCTGCATAATCTTGCAATCAAGAAAGGCAAGTTCATCACTTGCTCATGTCATTTGAGTATTTCTATCAAATTACTTGCAAAGTACTATGGTTATCACTATTGCATAAAAACCAAAACCACTACTTTCATAACTATGAATATGACTATGTGGTGGGCAATGGAACCATGGATTGTGTTGATATGGTGGAGGTTCCATTGCAAGGGTTTATATCCATCTAGGATTAAACAACAAATGTCGCCAGTGATTCTTGTGCCGTAATACCCGTGTTAACCATAAGATTCGGAGTGGGACGGAGTAGTCAAAAGTGTTTCCACCTCTCGTTCATCAACGGATGCGCTTTACCGTAGACACTTGTATCTGTCGGTGGCAAGCGGTAGGCTGGGGAAGCCTTAAGTCCCCACGGCATAGTCCGTAGACACTTGTCGCTCGAAGAACAAGCGGTAGGCTGGGGAAGCCTTAAGTCCCCACGGTATTGCGGTCTATGATGGGTTGCAGCTACCGGCGTAGGAGTGTATGGTAGAGCCCAGCACTGTCGTCGTGGTCGGGGTCCACCTTGAAATCTACAGGAATAATGGGACCGGCGTGGACCCAGGGTCGGGGCATGCAACAACGGGTGGGTGTTCGAGGTAGCGGAGGAACATGATTGGCTAGACCTTATACCGGGCCTCACACCAAAGGAAGTGTGGACGGGTAACGTGCTCGGTTGGCAACAAGGTTAAGATCTCTTATGGGTAAAGCAACACACCTCTGCAGAGTGTAAAGAACCGTGACCTGTCACTCCCTGTTCCGGGATATGGAACTGCGAACGCGGCTGGAAAGGAGCTCCATGAAGTTCTAGTAAACCGGTGAAGGCTGACGGACATAGTTCTTCTGAATAAAAGCAACCTTTTGAAGAAATGGTTATGAAAACTTGCATTGGTATTAGACTTTCTGGTCTAATGCTATAGCTAGTGCATTAAACACCTCTTTCCTATAATGAACTTGTTGAGTACGCTCGTACTCATCCCACTCTTAAATCCCCTGCTTAGATATGGAGGCATCGAAGGAGGATCTACAGTGCAACTCGAAGGCCAAGGAGCCAACAACTACTTCACGAGACAGGACCCTGTCAGCGGAGTCAGATACGTCATCCAACAAGGAGAAAACCTAGATTAGCAGTAGAAAGGAACTAGCTTCCTCAACCTAGCTCCTACTTAGCTAGAATCTATTCTTAGCCTCTATAGCTAGTCAAATACGGTTCATTTGCAGATTTACCTCATTGTAAAGTAGGAGGCTGTGATGATCTTATGTAATAGAGTCAATGTTGTAATTCTATAGACATGCCTTGGACCCGCATATGTTTCTGTTGTACCACTCTGAGCGATATAATACTAGTGGAACTGTGTTTCATTGGTGTTATATCAGACTTGCATACTACACCATGCAGTGGTATGCCGGGTCACCACACATATGTTTTAACCAAGTGTCACAAAGGGGTACCTCTATGCCGCCTGTACAAAGGTCTAAGGAGAAAGCTCGCATTGGATTTCTCGCTATTGATTATTCTCAACTTAGACATCCATACCGGGACAACATAGACAACAGATAATGGACTCCTCTTTTATGCATAAGCATTCAACAACAATTAATTTTCTCATATGAGATTGAGGATATTTGTCCAAAACTGAAACTTCCACCATGGATCATGGCTTTAGTTGGCGGCCCAATGTTCTTCTCTAACATTATGCATGCTCTAACCATTAAATGAGTGGTAAATCTCCCTTACTTCAGACAAGACGGCATGCATAGCAACTCACATGATATTCAACAAAGAGTAGTTGATGGCGTCCCCAGGAACATGGTTATCGCACAACAAGCAACTTAATAAGAGATAAAGTGCATAAGTACATATTCAATACCATAGTAGTTTTTAAGCTATTTGTCCCATGAGCTATATATTGCAAAGGTGAAGAATGGAAATTTTAAAGGTAGCACTCAAGCAATTTACTTTGGAATGGCGGAGAAATACCATGTAGTAGGTAGGTATGGTGGACACAAATGGCATAGTGGTTGGCTCAAGGATTTTGGATGCATGAGAAGTATTCCCTCTCGATACAAGGTTTAGGCTAGCAAGGTTATTTGAAACAAACACAAGGATGAACCGGTGCAGCAAAACTCACATAAAAGACATATTGTAAACATTATAAGACTCTACACCGTCTTCCTTGTTGTTCAATCCAATACTAGAAATTATCTAGACCTTAGAGAGACCAAATATGCAAACCAAATTTTAGCAAGCTCTATGTATTTCTTCATTAATAGGTGCAAAGTATATGATGCAAGAGCTTAAACATGAGCACAACAATTGCCAAGTATCACATTATCCAAGACATTTTAGCAATTACTACATGTATCATTTTCCGATTCCAACCATATAACAATTTAACGAAGAAGATTCAACCTTCGCCATGAATACTATGAGTAAAGCCTAAGGACATATTTGTCCATATGCAACAGCGGAGCGTGTCTCTCTCCCACACAAAAATGCTAGGATCCATTTTATTCAAACAAAACAAAAACAAAAACAAACCGACGGTCCAAGCAAAGTACATAAGATGTGATGGAATAAAAATATAGTTTCACTAGAGGAACCTGATAATGTTGTCGATGAAGAAGGGGATGCCTTGGGCATCCCCAAGCTTAGACGCTTGAGTCTTCTTGAAATATGCGGGGGTGAACCACCGGGGCATCCTCAAGCTTAGAGCTTTCACTCTCCTTGATCAAATTGTATCATCTCCCTCTCTTGATCCTTGAAAACTTCCTCCACACCAAACTCAAAACAACTCATTAGAGGGTTAGTGCATAATCAAAATTTACATGTTCAGAGGTGACACAATCATTCTTAATACTTCTGGACATTGCACAAAGCTACTGAAAGTCAATGGTATCGAAAAATCCATCAAGCATAGCAAAACAGGCAATGCGAAATAAAAGGCAGAATCTGTCAAAACAGAACAGTTCGTAAAGACGAATTTCTAAGAGGCACCAGACTTGTTCAAATGAAAATGCTCAAATTAAATGAAAGTTGCGTACATATCTGAGGATCACTCACGTAAATTGGCATAATTTTCTGAGTTATCTACAGAGAATTAGGCCCAGATTCGTGACAGCAAAGAAATCTGTTTCTGCGCAGTAATCCAAATCTAGTATGAACCTTACTATCAACGACTTTAATTGGCACAACAATGCACAAAACTAAGATAAGGAGAGGTTTCTACAGTAGTAACAACTTCCAAGACTCAAATATAAAATAAAGGTGCAGTAGTAAAAACATGGGTTGTCTCCCATAAGCGCTTTTCTTTAACGCCTTTCAGCTAGGCGCAGAAAGTGTATATCAAGTATTATCAAGAGACGAAGCATCAACATCATAATTTGTTATAATGATAGAATCAAAAGGTAACTTCATTCTCTTTCTAGGGAAGTGTTCCATACCTTTCTTGAGAGGAAATTGATATTTAATATTACCTTCCTTCATATCAATAATAGCACCAACAGTTCGAAGAAAAGGTCTTCCCAATATAATGGGACAAGATGCATTGCATTCAATATCCAAGACAACAAAATCAACGGGGACAAGGTTATTGTTAACGTTAATGCGAACATTATCAACTCTCCCCAAAGGTTTCTTTGTAGAATTATCAGCAAGATTAACATCCAAATAACAAATTTTCAATGGTGGCAAGTCAAGCATATTATAGATTTTCTTAGGCATAACGGAAATACTTGCACCAAGATCACACAAAGCATTACAATCAAAGTCATTTACCTTCATCTTAATGATGGGTTCCCAACCATCCTCTAGCTTCCTAGGAATAGAAGTTTCGCGTTCTAGTTTCTCTTCTCTAGCTTTTATGAGAGCATTTGTAATATGTTTCGTGAAAGCCAAATTTATAGCACTAGCATTAGGACTCTTAGCAAGTTTTTGTAAGAACTTTATAACTTCAGAGTTATGGCAATCATCAAAATCCAAACCATTATAATCTAAAGCAATGGGATCATCATCCCCAATGTTGGAAAAAATTTCAGCAGTTTTATCACAGGCAGTTTCAGCAGTTTTAGTAGTTTCAGACAGTTTTTCACGCTTTGCATTAGAAGTGGAAGCATTACCAACACCAATTCTTTTATCATTAATAGTAGGAGGTGCAGCAACATGTGGAGCATTAGCATTACTAGTGGTGGTAATAGTCCAAACTTTAGCTATATTATCTTCTTTTGCATTTTCTTCTCTTTCCCACCTAGCACGCAATTCGGCCATCAATCTTATATTCTCATTAATTATAACTTGGATGGCATTTGCTGTAGTAACAATTTTATTATTATGATTTTCATTAGGAATAACTTTCGATTTCAAAAGATCAACATCAGCAGCAAGACTATCGACTTTAGAAGCAAGTATATCAATTTTCCCAAGCTTTTCTTCAACAGATTTGTTAAAAGCAGTTTGTGTACTAATAAATTCTTTAAGCATAGCTTCAAGCCTAGGGGGTGTGTTACTATTATTATTGTAAGAATTCCCATAAGAATTACCATAGCCGTTGCCATTATTATAAGGATATGGCCTATAGTTGTTACTAGAATTGTTCCGATAAGCATTGTTGTTGAAATTGTTATTTTTAATGTAGTTTACATCAATATGTTCTTCTTGAGCAACCAATGAAGCTAACGGAACATTATTAGGATCAACATTTGTCCTACCATTCACAAGCATAGACATAATAGCATCAATCTTATCACTCAAGGAAGAGGTTTCTTCGACAGAATTTACCTTCTTACCTTGTGGAGCTCTTTCCGTGTGCCATTCAGAGTAATTAATCATCATATTATCAAGAAGCTTTGTTGCTTCGCCAAGAGTGATGGACATAAAGGTACCTCCAGCAGCTGAATCCAATAGGTTCCGCGAAGAAAAATTCAGTCCTGCATAAAAGGTTTGGATGATCATCCAAGTAGTCAGTCCATGGGTTGGGCAGTTTTTAACCAAAGATTTCATTCTTTCCCAAGCTTGTGCAACATGCTCATTATCCAATTGTTTAAAATTCATTATGCTACTCCTCAAAGATATAATTTTAGCAGGGGGATAATATCTACCAATAAAAGCATCCTTGCATTTAGTCCATGAATCAATACTATTCTTAGGCAGAGATAGCAACCAATCTTTAGCTCTTCCTCTTAATGAGAAAGGAAACAATTTTAATTTTATAATGTCACCATCTACATCCTTATATTTTTGCATATCACACAATTCAATAAAATTATTGAGATGGGCAGCAGCATCATCAGAACTAACACCAGAAAATTGCTCTCGCATAACAAGATTCAGTAAAGCAGGTTTAATTTCAAAGAATTTTGCTGTAGTAGCAGGTGGAGCAATAGGTGTGCATAAGAAATCATTATTATTTGTGGTTGTGAAGTCACACAACTTAGTATTTTCAGGAGTACCCATTTTAGCAGTAGTAAATAAAGCAAACTAGATAAAGTAAATGCAAGTAACTAATTTTTTTGTGTTTTTAATATGGAGATTGCAAACAAGACAGTAAATAAAGTAAAGCTAGCAACTAATTTTTTTGTGTTTTGATATAATGCAGCAAACAAAGTAGTAAATAAAATAAAGCAAGACAAAAACAAAGTAAAGAGATTGGATTGTGGAGACTCCCCTTGCAGCGTGTCTTGATCTCCCCGGCAACGGCGCCAGAAAATCTGCTTGATACGCGTACAGCACGCGTCCGTTGGGAACCCCAAGAGGAAGGTGTGATGCGTACAGCGGCAAGTTTTCCCTCAGTAAGAAACCAAGGTTTATCGAACCAGTAGGAGCCAAGAAGCACGTTGAAGGTTGATGGCGGCGAGATGTAGTGCGGCGCAACACCAGGGATTCCGGCATCAATGTGGAACCTGCACAGCACAACCAAAGTACTTTGCCCCAACGAAACAGCGAGGTTGTCAATCTCACCGACTTGCTGTAACAAAGGATTAGATGTATAGTGTGGATGATGATTGTTTGCAGAGAACAGTAGAACAAGTATTGCAGTAGATTGTATTCAATGTAAAAGAATGGACCGGGGTCCACAGTTCACTAGAGGTGTCTCTCCCATAAGATAAATAGCATGTTGGGTGAACAAATCACAGTTGGGCAATTGACAAATAGAGAGGGCATGACAATGCACATACATGATATGATGAGTATAGTGAGATTTAATTGGGCATTACGACAAAGTACATAGACCGCTATCCAGCATGCATCTATGCCTAAAAAGTCCACCTTCAAAGTTATCATCCGAACCCCTTCCTGTATTAAGTTGCAAACAACAGACAATTGCATTAAGTATGGTGCGTAATGTAATCAATAACTACATCCTCGGTCATAGCATCGATGTTTTATCCCTAGTGGCCACAGCTCATCCACAACCTTAGAACTTTCTGTCATCCTTGTTCAGTTTAATGGAGGCATGAACCCACTATCGAGCATAAATACTCCCTCTTGGAGTTAAGAGTAAAAACTTGGCCAGAGCCTCTACTAATAACGGAGAGCATGCAAGATCATAAACAACACATAGGTAATAGATTGATAATCAACATAACATAGTATTCTCTATCCATCGGATCCCAACAAACACAACATATAGCATTACAGATAGATGATCTTGATCATGTTAGGCAGCTCACAAGACCCGACAATGAAGCATAATGAGGAGAAGACGACCATCTAGCTATTGCTATGGACCCATAGTCCAGGGGTGAACTACTCACTCATCACTCCGGAGGCGACCATGGCGGTGAAGAGTCCTCCGGGAGATGATTCCCCTCTCCGACAGGGTGCCGGAGGCGATCTCCTGAATCCCCCGAGATGGGATTGGCGGCGGCGGCGTCTCTGGAAGGTTTTCCGTATCGTGGCTCTCGGTACTGGGGGTTTCGCGACGAAGAATATATGTAGGCGGAAGGGCAGGTCAGGAGGCGTCACGGGGGGCCCACACGCTAGGGCCGCGCGGGCCCCCCTGGGCCACGCCGCCCTAGTGTGGCGGCGCCTGATACGTCTCCAACGTATCCATAATTTCTAATGTTCCATGCTTGTTTTATGACAATACTTACATGTTTTGCTCGCACTTTATAATGTTTTTATGCGTTTTCCGGAACTAACCTATTAACAAGATGCCACAGTGCCAGTTCCTGTTTTCTGTTGTTTTTGGTTCCAGAAAGGCTGTTCGGGCAATATTCTCGGAATTCGACGAAACGAAGACCAAACATCATAATTCACCGGGACGGACCAGGACACCGAAGGGGAGTCAGAGGGGAGGCCTGGGGCCCCCACACCATAGGGCCGCGCGGGCCAGCCCCTGGCCGCGCCGGCCTATGGGGAGGGCGCCCTGGTGCCCCTCCTGCGCCGCCTCTTCGCCTATTTAAGCCCTTTCGACCTAAAAACTCGATACCAATTGACGAAACTCCAGAAAGACTCCAGGGGCGCCGCCGCCATCGCGAAACTCCAATTCGGGGGACAGAACTCTCTGTTCCGGCACCCTGCCGGGACGGGGAAGTGCCCCCGGAAGCTATCTCCATCAACGCCATCGCCTCCATCATGCTCCGTGAGTAGTTCCCCATGGACTACGGGTTCTAGCAGTAGCTAGTTGGTATTCTCTCCTCCATGTACTTCAATACAATGATCTCATGAGCTGCCTTACATGATTGAGATCCATCTGATGTAATCGGTGTTGTGTTTGTTGGGATCCGATGGATGATACATTATGATTAGTCTATCTATAAAGTTTGTGAAGTTATTGTTGCTGCAATCTTGTTATTCTTAATGCTTGTCACTAGGGCCCGAGTGGCATGATCTTAGATTTAAGCTCTATACTTATTGCTTAGATTGTATCTACAAGTTGTATGCACATGTCGCTGTCCGGAACCAATGGCCCCGAAGTGACAAGAATCGGGACAACCGGAGGGGATGGCGGTGATGTGAGGATCACATGTTTTCACCAAGTGTTAATGCTTTGCTCCGGTACTCTATTAAAAGGAGTACCTTAATATCCAGTAGATTCCCTTGAGGCCCGGCTGCCACCGGCCGGTAGGACAAAAGATGTTGTACAAGTTTCTCATTGCGAGCACGTATGACAATATATGGAAAACATGCCTACATAATTAATGATCTTGATATTCTATCGTAATGCTTTGAATCCTATCAATTGCCCAACTGTAATTTGTTCACCCAACACTTGTCACTTGTTATTGGAGAGTTACCACTAGTGTAGATCGCTGGGAACCCCGGTCCATCTCTCATCATCATATACTTGTTCTACATGTCATTGGAAGTAGTATCAACTATTTTCTGGTGCCATTGCTCTCATATTGCTATTACTGCTGCTGTGTTACTGTTACCATTGCTCTCATATTAATGCTACTTTCACATCACCCTTGTTACTAGTGCTTTTCCAGGTGCAGCTGAATTGACAACTCAGTTGTTAAGGTTTATAAGTATTCTTTACCTCCCCTTGTGTCGAATCAATAAATTTGGGTTTTACTTCCCTCGAAGACTGCCGCGATCCCCTATACTTGTGGGTTATCAAGACTGTTTTCTGGCGCCGTTGCCGGGGAGGCATAGCTCTACTCATAAGTTCACCTGGGGAGTACACTCTACCTCTCTCTCTGTTTCTATTTTGTTTTATTTTGTTTTTCTTAGTTTACTTTTGTCTAGTTTATTTGTGCTTAGTTTATTTCTGTCTAGTATTATTTTTCTTAGTTTACTTTTGCTTAGTTTCTTTTTGTCTTGTTTTATTTTTCTCATATACCCAAAAATCCATAAAAATTTGAAAAACCTAAAAATTAAAAATTGTTGTTATGGGAGAACCTACAACCTACTTGGAGCTTATAGAATATTATAATAATTATAGAGAATCAAGAACTGGTAAAGTTATGAGTGCTGTGATAGAAAAATTGAACGCAATTGCTAAAATCTTGCTTAAACGCCATGATATAAACTGTTGCTCTCAACAGGACACTAAACATCTTAAATTTCAATGTGGCTTTAGTGAGGAATTTTTAATTAAGAACTATAATCGGAATAGCTATATTCATTTTGGGTTTGAAGAGGTAGAACAATTTGTCATATTTATGGGAGCCTCTGAGATAGAATCCTTCATGGTTAAAAATCATGAAACTTGTGTTGTTTGTAAGGACCTTAAAGATTATGTCTCTTCTATCCTTAATTTTTGCAATGAAAGTTACACTGATAATCCTTATATCATTGATTATAAAGAGAGACTCATTAATGCACAAGAATGCACTCACAATTTGCAGGGACCTGTGGAAGAAGAAGTTGATGAACCTGGAAGCTCATTGGATGAAAAAGAGGAGGAAATTGATGAACCTGAAAGCTCATTGGATTAAAAAGAAGAGGAGAGTAATGAACAAAAGGAGGAAGAATGGATTAGCTACCCATGCCAACCTTCTAATGAGAGTAACTCTTTATCTCTTACATTATTTGATTGTCCTCCATGCTTACCGAAAGAGGTTGAATGTTACGTTCCTGTGGATTCTCTTGAAATATTACCTATAAGTGAAACTTGTGAGAATAATTATGCTACTGTTATCTATGATAATCCATGCTATTTTGATAAATCTTATGATAATGCTTTGTTTGTGCCTGATGTCGAAATGCATGGTACTAAAGAGTTTTGCGTAGCAAATTTTTATGATAAAGCTCTAGATGATGGTCCTATGTTACTTGATAATATTAATTATACTACTAATGAAAATGGGATTGGAGAGTTCTTGACTTTATGTATGAGTCCCATATCTCTTGAGATTGATCAATCATCATGTTATATTATTGATAAAAGTGTGTTTGGGAGTTTTAATCCCACTATTTCTGAACTTGATAAAAATTATATGTTTATGGATCATGAGAAACGTGCTGCATGTGATAGTTATATTGTTGAGTTTGTTCATGAAGCTACTGAAAATTATTATGAGAGAGGAAAATATGGTTGTAGAAATTTACATGGTACTAAAACACCTCTCTATATGCTTAAAATCTTGAAGCTGCACTTGTTTTATCTTTCTATGCTTGTTGCATTATGCTTCTTGAATTTGTTTATTTACAAGATTCCTATGCATAGGAAGTGGGTTAGACTTAAATGTGTTTTGAATTTGCTTTTTGATGCTCTCTTTTGCTTCAACTCTTATTTCTTGCGAGTGCATCATTAAAACTGCTGAGCCCATCTTAATAGCTATAAAGAAAGAACTTCTTGGGAGATAACCCATGTGTTTATTTTGCTACTGTTTTGTTGTGTTTTGGAAGTTGTTACTACTGTAGCAACCTCTCCTTATCTTTATTTTATTGCAATGTTGTGCCAAGTGAAGCCTCTAATCGAAGGTTGATACTAGATTTGGATTTCTGCGCAGAAAAAGATTTCTATCTGTCACGAATCTGGGCTGTTTTCTCTGTAGGTAACTCAGAAAATTATGCCAATTTACGTGCATGTTCCTCAGATAAGTACGCAACTTTCATTAGTTTTGAGTTTTCTGATTTGAGCAACGGAAGTACCTCTTTAAAATTCGTCTTTACTGGTTGTTCTGTTTTGTAAGATTCTGTCTCTGTTTTTTGCATTGTCTCTTGTGGACTTTAAGCGAGGTTTTGTAGACGTGGAGAGCTGTAGCTAATGTTTTATTGAGTTCTTGCAATGTGTCACTATATGACCAAGGTGGATTCAAGTTTTTTGAGTACTAACCCCTCTAATGAAGTTTATGAGAAGTTTGGTGTAAAGGAAGTTTTCAAGGGTCAAGAGAGGAGGATGATATATGATCAAGAAGAGTGAAAAGTCTAAGCTTGGGGATGCCCCCGTGGTTCATCCCTGCATATTTCAAGAAGACTCAAGCGTCTAAGCTTGGGGATGCCCAAGGCATCCCCTTCTTCATCAACTTATCAGGTTTCTTCTATTGAAACTATATTTTTATTCGGTCACATCATATGTGCTTTACTTGGAGCGTCTGTGTGCTTTTATTTTTGTTTTTGTTTGAATAAATTCGGATCCTAGCAATCTTTGTTTGGGAGAGAGACACGCTCCGCTTTTTCATATGAACACTTGTTCTTCGTTTTACTTTTAATGTTCAATGGTAAAAGTTGGAAGCTACAATACTTATGGTTATTTGGTTGGAAACAGAAAATGCCTCATATTGTCTTGGATAATTTGACACTTGGCAATTGTTTTGAGCTCTCAAGTAGATCATGATTAAGTTTTTTCATGTAGTTTAAACCTATTAGTGGAGAACTACTGTAGAGCTTGTTAAAATTGGTTTGCATGATTGGTCTCTCTTAAGGTCTAGATATTTTCTGGTAAAAGTGTTTGAGCAACAAGGAAGACAGTGTAGAGTATTATAATGCTTGCAATATGTTCTTATGTAAGTTTTGCTGTACCGGTTCATACTTGTGTTTGCTTCAAATAGCCTTGCTAGCCTAAGCCTTGTATCGAGAGGGAATACTTCTCATGCATCCAAATCCTTGAGCCAACCACTATGCCATTTGTGTCCACCATACCTACGAACTACATGGTATTTCTCCGCCATTCCAAAGTAAATTGCTTGAGTGCTACCTTTAAACAATTCAAAATTTATTACCTCTGATTTGTGTCAATGTTTTATAGCTCATGAGGAAGTATGTGGTGTTTTATCTTTCAATCTTGTTGGGCAACTTTCACCAATGGACTAGTGGCTTCATCCGCTTATCCAATAATTTTGCAACAAGAGCTGGCAATGGGATTCCCAGTCCCAAATTAATTAACCAAAATAGACACTCCTCCATGGTATGTGATTGTTGGACGGCACCCGAAGGATTTGGTTAGCCATGGCTTGAGAAAGCAAAGGTGGGGAGGAGTGTCATCATAATAAACTAAAATAAAAGGGCACTCCTTCATGGTATGAGATTGTTGGCAGGCACCCGAGGATTCGGTTAGCCATGGTTTGTGAAAGAAAGGTTGGAAGGAGTGCCACACAAAAATAAAATAAAATAGGAGCCGCTCTTTGAAGGTTTGTCTGGCAAGGGGGTTAGAGTGCCCACTACCATTCGTTGACAACAACAAACACCTCTCAAAACTTTACTTTTATGCTCTCTTTATGTTTTCAAAACCAAAGCTCTAGCACAAATATAGCAATCAATGCTTCCCTCTGCGAAGGGCCTTTCTTTTACTTTATGTTGAGTCAGTTTACCTACTTCCTTCCATCTTAGAAGCAAACACTTGTGTCAACTGTGCATTGATTCTTACATACTTGCTTATTTGCATTCATCATATTACTTTATGTTGACAATTATCCATGAGATATGCATGTTGAAAGTTGAAAGCAACCGCTGAAACTTATATCTTCCTTTGTGTTGCTTCGATGCCTTTACTTTGAATTTATTGCTTTATGAGTTAACTCTTGTGCAAGACTTTTTGATACTTGTCTTGAAAGTACTATCCATGAAAAGTTTTGCTATATGTTATCTATTTGTTAGCAACTATAGATCATTGCCTTGAGTCACTTCATTCATTTCATATGCTTTGTAATAGTATGATCAAGGTTATGTAAGTAGCATGTCACTACAGAAATTATTCTTTTTATCGTTTACCTACTCGAGGACGAGTAGGAACTAAGCTTGGGGATGCTGATACGTCTCCAACGTATCCATAATTTCTGATGTTCCATGCTTGTTTTATGACAATACTTACATGTTTTGCTCGCACTTTATAATGTTTTTATGCGTTTTCCGGAACTAACCTATTAACAAGATGCCACAGTGCCAGTTCCTGTTTTCTGTTGTTTTTGGTTCCAGAAAGGCTGTTCGGGCAATATTCTCGGAATTCGATGAAACGAAGACCAAACATCATAATTCACCGGGAAGGACCAGGACACCGAAGGGGAGTCAGAGGGGAGGCCTGGGGCCCCCACACCATAGGGCCGCGCGGGCCAGCCCCTGGCCGCGCCGGCCTATGGGGAGGGTGCCCTGGTGCCCCTCCTGCGCCGCCTCTTCGCCTATTTAAGCCCTTTCGACCTAAAAACTCGATACCAATTGACGAAACTCCAGAAAGACTCCAGGGGCGCCGCCGCCATCGCGAAACTCCAATTCGGGGGACAGAACTCTCTGTTCCGGCACCCTGCCGGGACGGGGAAGTGCCCCCGGAAGCCATCTCCATCAACGCCATCGCCTCCATCATGCTCCGTGAGTAGTTCCCCCATGGACTACGGGTTCTAGCAGTAGCTAGTTGGTATTCTCTCCTCCATGTACTTCAATACAATGATCTCATGAGCTGCCTTACATGATTGAGATCCATCTGATGTAATCGGTGTTGTGTTTGTTGGGATCCGATGGATGATACATTATGATTAGTCTATCTATAAAGTTTGTGAAGTTATTGTTGCTGCAATCTTGTTATTCTTAATGCTTGTCACTAGGGCCCGAGTGGCATGATCTTAGATTTAAGCTCTATACTTATTGCTTAGATTGTATCTACAAGTTGTATGCACATGTCGCTGTCCGGAACCAATGGCCCCGAAGTGACAAGAATCGGGACAACCGGAGGGGATGGCGGTGATGTGAGGATCACATGTTTTCACCAAGTGTTAATGCTTTGCTCCGGTACTCTATTAAAAGGAGTACCTTAATATCCAGTAGATTCCCTTGAGGCCCGTCTGCCACCGGCTGGTAGGACAAAAGATGTTGTACAAGTTTCTCATTGCGAGCACGTATGACTATATATGGAAAACATGCCTACATAATTAATGATCTTGATATTCTATCTTAATGCTTTGAATCCTATCAATTGCCCAACTGTAATTTGTTCACCCAACACTTGTCACTTGTTATTGGAGAGTTACCACTAGTGTAGATCGCTGGGAACCCCGGTCCATTGATAACCCACAAGTATAGGGGATCGCGATAGTCTTCGAGGGTAGTATAACCCAATTTATTGATTCGACACAAGGGGAGGTAAAGAATACTTATAAGCCTTAACAACTGAGTTGTCAATTCAGCTGCACCTGGAAAAACACTAGCAACAGGGGTGATGTGAAAGTAGCAGTAATATGAGAGCAATAGTAACAGTAACACAGCAGCAGTAATAGCAATATGAGAGCGATGGCACCAGAAAATAGTTGATACTACTTCCAATGACATATAGAACGAGTATATAATGATGAGAGACGGACCGGGGTTCCCAGCGATCTACAGTAGTGGTAACTCTCCAATAAGTGACAAGTGTTGGGTGAACAAATTACAGTTGGGCAATTGATAGGAATCAAAGCATTAAGATAGAACATCAGGCTTATTAATTATGTAGGCATGTTTTCCGTATATAGTCGTACGTGCTCGCAATGAGAAACTTGCACAACATCTTTTGTCCTACCAGCCGGTGGCAGCCGGGCCTCAAGGGAAACTACTGGATATTAAGGCACTCCTTTTAATAGAGTACCGGAGCAAAGCATTAACACACCGTGAAAACATGTGATCCTCACATCACTACCATCCCCTCCGGTTGTCCCGATTTCTGTCACTTCGGGGCCATTGGTTCCGGACAGTGACATGTGCATACAACTTGTAGATACAATCTAAGCAATAAGTATAGAGCTCAAATCTAAGATCATGCCACTCGGGCCCTAGTGACAAGCATTAAGCATAACAAGATTGCAGCAACAATAACTTCACAAACTTTATAGATAGACTAATCATAATGTATCATCCATCGGATCCCAACAAACACAACACTGATTACATCAGATGAATCTCAATCATGTAAGGCAGCTCATGAGACCATTGTATTGAAGTACATGGGGGAGAGTATACCGACATAGCTACTGCTAGAACCCGTAGTCCATGGGAGAACTACTCACGGAGCATGGTGGAGGCGGTGGCGTTGATGGAGATGGCTTCCGGGGGCACTTCCCCGTCCCGGCAGGGTGCCGGGACAGAGACTTCTGTCCCCCGAATTGGAGTTTCGCGATGGCGGCGGCGCCCCTGGAGTCTTTCTGGAGTTTCATCAATTGGTACAGTGTTTTTAGGTCGAAAGGGATTTTATAGGCGAAGAGGCGACGCAGGGGGGCACCTGGGGGCGCCACACCCTAGGCCGGCGCGGCCAGGGTCTGGCCCGCGCCGCCATGTGGTGTGGTGGCCCCCTGGCCCCTCTCCGACTCTTCTTCGGTGTTCTGGAGCCTTCCGGGAAAAATAGGAGGTTTGGCGTTGATTTCGTCCAATTCCGAGAATATTGCCCGAACAGCCTTTCTGGAACCAAAAACACCAGAAAACAGGAACTGGCACTGTGGCATCTTGTTAATAGGTTAGTTCCGGAAAATGCATGAAATAATCATAAAGTGCAAGCAAAACATGTAAATATTGTCATAAAACAAGCATGGAACGACAGAAATTATGGATACGTCGGGGACGTATCAGCATCCCCAAGCTTAGTTCCTGCTCGTCCCGAGCAGGTAAACGATAAAAAGAATAATTTCTGTAGTGACATGCTACTTACATAACCTTGATCATACTATTACAAAGCATATGAAATGAATGAAGTGACTCAAGGCAATGATCTATAGTTGCTAACAAGTAGATAACATATAGCAAAACTTTTCATGAATAGTACTTTCAAGACAAGCATCAAAAGATTGCACAAGAATTAACTCATAAAGCAATAGATTCAAAGTAAAGGCATCGAAGCAACACAAAGGAAGATATAAGTTTCAGCGGTTGCTTTCAACTTTCAACATGCATATCTCATGGATAATTGTCAACACAAAGTAATATGATGAATGCAAATATGCAAGTATGTAAGAATCAATGCACAGTTAACACAAGTGTTTGCTTCTAAGATGGAAGGAAGTAGGTATACTGACTCAACATAAAGTAAAAGAATGGCCCTTCGCAGAGGGAAGCATCGATTGCTATATTTGTGCTAGAGCTTTGGTTTTGAAAACATAAAGAGAGCATAAAAGTAAAGTTTTGAGAGGTGTTTGTTGTTGTCAAGGAATGGTAGTGGGTACACCAACTACCTCGCCAACCGGACTTTCAAGAGCGGCTCCCATGAATTATTTGCATATTTATGTGGCACTCCTTCCAACCTTTCTTACACAAACCATGGCTAACCGAATCCTCGGGTGCCTGCCAACAATCTCATACCATGAAGGAGTGCCTTTTTATTTTAGTTTTATTATGATGATGACACTCCCCCCAACCTTTGCTTACACAAGCCATGGCTAACTGAATCCTTCGGGTGCCGTCCATCAATCACAAACCATGGAGGAGTGTCTATTTAAGTTAATTAATTTGGGACTGGGAATCCCATTGCCAGCTCTTTTTGCAAAATTATTGGATAAGCGGATGTGCCACTAGTCCATGTGAGAGTCCGTCAAAAGTAAATGACAAGGTTGAAAGCTAAACACCACATACTTCCTCATGAGCTATGAAACATTGACACAAATCAGAGGTAATAAATTTTGAATTGTTTAAAGGTAGCACTCAAGCAATTTACTTTGGAATGGCAGGAAATACCACATAGTAGGTAGGTATGGTGGACACAAATGGCATAGTGGTTGGCTCAAGGATTTTGGATGCATGAGAAGTATTCCCTCTCAGTACAAGGCTTAGGCTAGCAAGGTTATTTGAAGCAAACACAAGTATGAACCGGTCTGACAAAACTTACATAAGAACATATTGCAAGCATTATAATACTCTACACTGTCTTCCTTGTTGCTCAAACACTTTTACCAGAAAATATCTAGACCTTAAGAGAGATCAATTATGCAAACCAATTTCAACAAGCTTTATGGTAGTTCTCCACTAATAGGTTTAAACCACATGAAAAAAAAACTTAATCTATTTGAGAGCTCAAAACAATTGCCAAGTGTCAAATTATCCAAGACATTATGAGGTATTTTCTGTTTCCAACCAAATAATAATAAGTGCTATAGCTTCCAACTTTTATCATTGAACATTAAAAGTAAAACGAAGAACAAGTGTTCATATGAAAAAGCGGAGCGTGTCTCTCTCCCAAACAAGGATTGCTAGGATCCGAATTTATTCAAAAACAAACAAAAATAAAAGCACACAGACGCTCCAAGTAAAGCACATATGATGTGACCGAATAAAAATATAGTTTCAGGGGAGGAACCTGATAAGTTGATGAAGAAGGGGATGCCTTGGGCATCCCCAAGCTTAGACGCTTGAATCTTCTTAAAATATGCAGGATGAACCACGGGGGCATCCCCAAGCTTAGACTTTTCACTCTTCTTGATCATATATCATCCTCCTCTCTTGACCCTTGAAAACTTCCTTCACAACAAACTTCTCATAAACTTCATTAGAGGGGTTAGTACTCAAAAAATTTGAATCCACCTTGGTCCTGTAGTGGCACATTGCAAGAACTCAATAAAACATTAGCTACAGCTCTCTATGTCTAGAAAAGCTCGCTTAAAGTCCACAAGAGACAATGCAAAAAAACAGAGACAGAATCTGCCAAAACAGAACAGCCAGTAAAGACGAATTTTAATAAAATACTTCCGTTGCTCAAATCAGAAAACTCAAAACTAATGAAAGTTGCGTACATATCTTAGGAACACGCACGTAAATTGGCATATTTTTCTGATTTTTATACAGAGAAAACAGCCCAGATTCGTGACAGATAGAAATCTATTTCTGCGCAGAAATCCAAATCTAGTATCAACCTTCGATTAGAGGCTTCACTTGGCACAACAAAACACAAAACTAAGATAAGGAGAGGTTGCTACAGTAGTAAACAACTTCCAAGACACAAATATAAAATAAAGTACTGTAGCAAAATAACACATGGGTTATCTCCCAAGAAGTTCTTTCTTTATAGCCATTAAGATGGGCTCAGCAGTTTTAATGATGCGCTCGCAAGAAATAGTATTTGAAGCAAAAGAGAGCATCAAGAGGCAAATCCAAAACACATTTAAGTCTAACATGCTTCCTATGCAAAGGAATCTTGTAAATAAACAAGTTCATGAAAAGCAAAGTAACAAGCATAGGAAGATAGAACAAGTGTAATTTCAACAAGTTCAGCATATAGAGAGGTGTATTAGTACCATGAAAATTTCTACTACCATATTTTCCTCTCTCATAATAATTTTCAGTAGCTTCATGAACAAACTCAACAATATAACTATCACATGCAGCATGCTTCTCATGATTTCCAAACACATAATTTTTATCAAGTTCAAGAATAGTGGAATTAAAACTTTCAAACTTACTTTTATTAATAATATAACAAGGTAGTTGATCAATCTCAAGAGATATGGGACTCATAGAATAAGTCAAGAACTCTCCAATCCCATTTTCATTAGTAGTACAATTAATATTATCAAGTAACATAGGACCATCATCTAGAGCTTTATCATAAACATTTGCCAAGCAAAATTCTTTAGTACCATGCATTTCGACATCAGGCACAAACAAAACATTATCATAAGATTTATCAAAGTAGCATGGATTATCATATATAACAGTAGCATAATTATTCTCACAAGTTTTACTTATAGGAAATATTTCAAGAGAATCCACAGGAACATAACATTCAACCTCTCTCGGTAAGCATGGAGGACAATCAAATAGTGTAAGAGATGAAGAGTTACTCTCATTGGAAGGTTGGCATGGGTAGCTAATCCATTCTTCCTCCTTTTGTTCATCACTCTCCTCTTCTTTTTCATCCAATGAGCTTTCAGGTTCATCAATTTCCTCCTCTTTTTCATCCAATGCGCTTTCAGGTTCATCAGTTTCTTCTTCCACAGGTTCCTGCAAATTGTGAGTGCATTCTTGTGCATTAATGAGTCTCTCTTTATAGTCAATGATATAAGGATTATCACTGAAGCATTCTATGCAACAATTAAGGATAGAAGAGACATAATATTTAAGGTCCTTACAAACAACACAAGTTTCATAATTCTCAACCATGAAGGATTCTATCTCAGAGGCTCCCATAAATACGACAAATTGTTCTACCTCTTCGAACCCATAATGAATATAGCAATTCCGATTATAGTTCTTAATTAAAAATTCCTCACTAAAGCCACATTGAAATTTAAGATGTTTAGTATCCTGTTGAGAGCAACAGTTTATATCATGGCGTTTAAGCAAGATTTTAGCAATTGTATTCACTTTTTCTATCATAGCACTCATTACTTCACCAGCTCTTGATTTTCTATAATTATTATAACATTCTATAAGCTCCAAGTAAGTTGTTGGTTCTCCCATAATAGCAGTTTTTAATTTTTAGGTTTTTCAAATTTTTATGGATTTTTGGGTATATGAGGAAAATAAAACAAAACTGAAATAAACTAGACAAAAGTAAACTAAGCAAAGTAATACTAGACAGAAATAAACTAAGCACAAGTAAACTAGGAAAAGGTAAACTAAGCAAAACAAAATAAAATAAAATAGAGAGAGAGGTAGAGTGTACTCCCCAGGTGAACTTATGAGTAGAGCTATGCCTCCCCGGCAACGGCGCCAGAAAACAGTCTTGATAACCCACAAGTATAGGGGATCGCGATAGTCTTCGAGGGTAGTATAACCCAATTTATTGATTCGACACAAGGGGAGGTAAAGAATACTTATAAGCCTTAACAACTGAGTTGTCAATTCAGCTGCACCTGGAAAAACACTAGCAACAGGGGTGATGTGAAAGTAGCGATAATATGAGAGCAACGATACTTGATAACACAGCAGCAGTAATAGCAATATGAGAGCGATGGCACCAGAAAATAGTTGATACTACTTCTAATGACATATAGAACGAGTATATAATGATGAGAGACGGACCGGGGTTCCCAGCGATCTACACTAGTGGTAACTCTCCAATAAGTGACAAGTGTTGGGTGAACAAATTACAGTTGGGCAATTGATAGGAATCAAAGCATTAAGATAGAACATCAGGCTTATTAATTATGTAGGCATGTTTTCCGTATATAGTCGTACGTGCTCGCAATGAGAAACTTGCACAACATCTTTTGTCCTACCAGCCGGTGGCAGCCGGGCCTCAAGGGAAACTACTGGATATTAAGGTACTCCTTTTAATAGAATACCGGAGCAAAGCATTAACACACCGTGAAAACATGTGATCCTCACATCACTACCATCCCCTCCGGTTGTCCCGATTTCTGTCACTTCGGGGCCATTGGTTCCGGACAGTGACATGTGCATACAACTTGTAGATACAATCTAAGCAATAAGTATAGAGCTCAAATCTAAGATCATGCCACTCGGGCCCTAGTGACAAGCATTAAGCATAACAAGATTGCAGCAACAATAACTTCACAAACTTTATAGATAGACTAATCATAATGTATCATCCATCGGATCCCAACAAACACAACACCGATTACATCAGATGAATCTCAATCATGTAAGGCAGCTCATGAGACCATTGTATTGAAGTACATGGGGGAGAGTATACCGACATAGCTACTGCTAGAACCCGTAGTCCATGGGGGAACTACTCACGGAGCATGGTGGAGGCGGTGGCGTTGATGGAGATGGCTTCCGGGGGCACTTCCCCGTCCCGTCAGGGTGCCGGGACAGAGACTTCTGTCCCCCGAATTGGAGTTTCGCGATGGCGGCGGCGCCCCTGGAGTCTTTCTGGAGTTTCGTCAATTGGTACGGTGTTTTTAGGTCGAAAGGGATTTTATAGGCGAAGAGGCGGCGCAGGGGGGCACCTGGGGGCGCCACACCCTAGGCCGGCGCGGCCAGGGTCTGGCCCGCGCCGCCATGTGGTGTGGTGGCCCCCTGGCCCCTCTCCGACTCTTCTTCGGTGTTCTGGAGCCTTCCGGGAAAAATAGGAGGTTTGGCGTTGATTTCGTCCAATTCCGAGAATATTGCCCGAACAGCCTTTCTGGAACCAAAAACAGCAGAAAACAGAACTGCACCGTGGCATCTTGTTAATAGGTTAGTTCCGGAAAATGCATGAAATCATCATAAAGTGCAAGCAAAACATGTAAGTATTGTCATAAAACAAGCATGGAACGACAGAAATTATGGATACGTCGGGGACGTATCATCCATCTCTCATCATCATATACTTGTTCTACATGTCATTGGAAGTAGTATCAACTATTTTCTGGTGCCATTGCTCTCATATTGCTATTACTGCTGCTGTGTTACTGTTAACATTTCTCTCATATTACTGCTACTTTCACATCACCCTTGTTACTAGTGCTTTTCCAGGTGCAGCTGAATTGACAACTCAGTTGTTAAGGCTTATAAGTATTCTTTACCTCCCCTTGTGTCGAATCAATAAATTTGGGTTTTACTTCCCTCGAAGACTGCCGCGATCCCCTATACTTGTGGGTTATCAGCGCCCCGTGGCCCCACTTCGTCTTCCCTTCGGTCTTCTGGAAGCTTCATGTGAAAATAGGCCCCTGGGCGTTGATTTCATCCAATTCCGAGAATATTTCCTTACTAGGATTTCTGAAACCAAAAACAGCAGAAAACATCAACTGGCTCTTCGGCATCTCGTTAATAGGTTAGTGCCGGAAAATGCATAAATATGACATAAAGTATGCATAAAACATGTAGATATCATCAATAATGTGGCATGGAACATAAGAAATTATCGATACGTAGGAGACGTATCACTGGACAGCGGTCAAGAATATCCTGAAGTACTTGAAAAGAACTAAGGATATGTTTCTTTGTTATGGAGGTGACCAAGAGCTCGTTGTAAGTGGTTACACCGATGCAAGTTGGAACACTGATCCTGATGACTCTAAGTCACGATGCAGGTACGTGTTTATATTGAATGGTGCTGCAGTAAGCTGGGCAAGCTCGAAGCAGTGCACGGTGGCGAAGTCTTCAACAGAATCAGAGTACATAGCGGCTTCAGAGGCTTCATCAGAAGCGGTATGGATGAAGAGGTTCATTGTAGAGCTCGGTGTGGTTCCTAGTGCATTGGACCCACTAGTCATCTACTGTGACAACATGGGTGCCATCGCCAATGCACAAGAACCAAGGTCACACAAGAGGCTGAAGCATATCAAGCTGCGTTACCACTCGATTCGCGAGTACATCGAAGATGGAGAAGTAAAGATTTGCAAAGTACACACGGATCTGAATGTAGCAGATCCGTTGACTAAAGCTCTCCCTAGGGCAAAGCATGACCAACACCAGAATGCCATGGGTGTTAGGTACCTTACAATGTAATCTAGATTATTGACTCTAGTGCAAGTGGGAGACTGTTGGAGATATGCCCAAGAGGCAATAATAAAAGTGGTTATTATATATCTTTATGTTTATGATAAATGTTTATATACCATGCTATAATTGTATTAACCGAAACATTGATACATGTGTGATATGTAAACAACAAAGAGTCCCTAGTATGCCTCTTAACTAGCTTGTTGATTAATGGATGATTAGTTTCATAATCATGAACATTGGATGTTATTAATAACAAGGTTATATCATTATATGAATGATGTAATGGACACACCCAATTAAGCGTAGCATAAAGATCACGTCATTAAGTTATTTGCTATAAGCTTTCGATACATAGTTACCTAGTCCTTATGACCATGCGATCATGTAAATCACTTATACCGGAAAGGTACTTTGATTACATCAAACGCCACTGCGTAAATGGGTGGTTATAAAGGTGGGATTAAGTATCCGGAAAGTATGAGTTGAGGCATATGGATCAACAGTGGGATTTGTCCATCCCGATGACGGATAGATATACTCTGGGCCCTCTCGGTGGAGTGTCATCTAATGTCTTGCAAGCATATGAATAAGTTCATAAGAGACCACATACCACGGTACGAGTAAAGAGTACTTGTCAGGAGACGAGGTTGAACAAGGTATAGAGTGATACCGATGATCAAACCTCGGACAAGTAAAATATCGCGTGACAAAGGGAATTGGTATCGTATGTGAATGGTTCATTCGATCACTGAAGTCATCGTTGAATATGTGGGAGCCATTATGGATCTCCAGATCCCGCTATTGGTTATTGGTCGGAGAGAGTACTCAACCATGTCCACATAGTTCACGAACCGTAGGGTGACACACTTAAGGTTTGATGTTGAAATGGTAGAACTTGAATATGGAATGGAGTTCGAAGTATTGTTCGAAGTCCCGGATGGGATCCCGGACATCACGAGGAGTTCCGAAATGGTCTGGAGAATAAGATTCATATATAGGAAGTCATTTTATAAGATTTAAAATGATCCAGAAGATTTTACGGAAGGTTCTAGAAGGTTCTAGAAAAGTCCGGAAGAAATCACTAAGGAAGGAGGAGTCTCGGAGGGACTCCACCTCCCCATGGCCGGCCAACCCTAGAGGGGGGAGTCCACCTTGGACTCCACCAAGGGGGCCGGCCACCCCCCCCACATGGAAGGGGGGGAATCCCACCCCAAGTGGGATTCCCACCTTGGGTAGGTTTCCCTACTACATGGAAGGTTTTGGGTTGGGGTCTTATTCGAAAACTTGTAGTCCAACACTTGGGGGTTCCACCTATATAATGAGGGGCCAAGGGGAGGGGGCCGGCCACCACAACACCACCACCTTGGCCGCACCCCAAGGTAGCCGGCCACCCCCTCTCCCCAAACCCTAGCCGCCCCACTCCTCATCCTCTCCCGCAACGCTTAGCGAAGCTCCGCCGGAGATCTCCATCGCCACCGCCACCACGCCGTCGTGCTGCCGGATTCAAGGAGGAGCTACTACTTCCGCTGCCCGCTGGAACGGGGAGGTGGACGTCGACTTCATCAACACCGAACGTGTGACCGAGTACGGAGGTGCTGCCCGATCGTGGCACCGTGATCAAGATCTTCTACGCGCTTTTGCAAGCGGCAAGTGATCGTCTACCGCAGCAACAAGAGCCTCATCTTGTAGGCTTTGGAATTCTTCAAGGGTGAGTCTCGATCATCCCCTCGTTGCTACCGTCTTCTAGATTGCATCTTGGCTTGGATTGCGTTCTCGCGGTAGGAAATTTTTTGTTTTCTGTGCAACGAATCCCTACAATAAGGTTGACCGGAAGTCTACCTCCGGGGCTTGCCAATTTATTGGCTGGTCATTGGTGAGTTGGTCATCCAAGAAACAAAACTCCACTGCCTTATCCACCTCCGAAGCCGAATATATATCCGCGGCATCTTGTTGCACTCAGTTGTTATGGATGAAGCAAACCTTGAAAGACTATGGTATGTCTCTTGGTACGGTGCCTCTTCTATGTGACAACGAAAGTGCAATAAAGATCGCCAATAACCCGGTTCAACATTGTCGTACCAAACACATTGAAATTCGCCATCACTTCCTACGTGACCATGTTGCCAATGGGGACATTGATCTCACTCATGTGGGGACAACATACCAATTGGTGGATATTTTCACTAAGCCTTTGGATGAAGCCCGGTTTGTTAACTTGAGAGGAGAATTTGGTATTCTTGATCCTGAAAACTTAGATTGAATAAATTCTTGCACTATATTCTTGCATTTATCTTGCTATCTACCTTAGAGGCACAACACATATGGGGATAGTCATCTTACCATATCTTGGTATGATGCATACCTATGTGTGCAACATAAATAGACCCAATGTCATTATATAGACCCAAGCACGTCTCTTCGAGGTCTCATGACATTTGCGCTTTTACATAGGGGGAGTAATCTCCCGCCCCTCATTAAGCCTCAATTGCAAATTGACTTGACTATATAAGGCTAAATGATCTTATTGCAAAAATCACTTCAAAATGATTTATGATTCTTGATATATATTTCGAATCATGCCCATTGTTGATATTTACATCCTGTTTGGATTTTCACTCCAATGTGTATGCCTAGAGAACCTTGTGTTTCCAACCCCATGTCTATGCTCATCTCATCATCATCTATCTATCTATATGTACATGTCATCATCTGAGCATTCACACACAATTGCACAAAGAATAGGGGAAAAACGAGGCAAAACGAGACAAAACATGGCGAAACAGCTGGGCCGGTCTATGGCCCGGTCGGACCGGCCTCTGTGCCGAACCATCCGGTTCCTGGCCCGGTCGACCGCACCGTGCGCCGGTCGGGCGGCTGGTTAAGTGGGGAGGAGGTTACCCCTTGGGGGTCTTCTTCCCCACTTCCCCCTTCCACCACAAACACCATGGCCGCCGCCTCCATCAAACCCACCTCTTCCTAGGGCCTTCCCACCACTAGAATCCTCCCAAACTTCACCAAATCATAGATTGGGACACTTGCATCATCTCCAACAAGGGATTTAGTCCCTCTCAAGCTACATTTGGAGATCTTGAGGATTTGGCTCTCAAGCCCTCCCTAGGTGTTCTCTTTGTTCCCTTGAGCAAGGAGGACCATGTCTTCGGGTAAATTCATCTCCTTTTCCCTCTATCTATATGCCCTCCTCACCCATTGCATATTCTTGAGGAAGAGTTGAAAAATTTAGGGTTAGGGTTTGTAAGTCCTCATGCCATTAGAGTGGCTCACACCACTATGCACATATTCCATTCTATTTCTATAGTATATGTTCAAGTTTATGAGTTTTTGGATGTTTTTGTGGTTGAATTTCTGGGCAAATCTTACAAATCGACAGGACCCGGCCCTGGCCCGGTCAACCAGCCTCTCAACCGGCCGGTCCAGTGCATGGCCCGGTCGACCGGATGGCAGACCGGCCCATCCGGTCTCTCGTCCGGTTGGACCGGACCGTACGCCAGATCGCCCAGTTCTTCGCACAACTTCATCAAAACACTTGAATATATGCTATGCTCCTTGGCCTCCCTATTTCCTGATAACATGTACACTTACCCCACTGCTATCCTCGCTCTACTTGCTGATTCACAGGTGATTCGAGTGGTGATGACTGTGGCACTGTTGCCAAGAGAGGTAGGCCTAGAGGCCTCCGGGATGCAGTTCTAGCGGTCGCGTGCCTTCTAAAGCACCTCAGACTACTGGCCCAGGCAGCTCAGCTGGGGGAAGAAGCAAGTCAGTTGCCAATAGGAGGAAAGATAAACAAGCAGCACAAGATGATGACCTTATTGAGAAACTGCCAACGTTTAATGTTGGCACAATACATGTTGGTGCCTGGAGAAGACTTCGAGAGGAGAACCCCTATCGATTTGAGGAACCCACTTACACTCATGGAGATAAGTTTTTCTGGACCAATACACAACATCTGTTGTGGGATGATTACTACAACACTCCAGAGTGCATGAAGAATGGTACTATTGTGATGCCCAAGGCCATCAACAAGGAAGTTCTTACGATGCATCAAGCCACCAAGTATCGCTTTGTGGTTGATACCTTGCAAAGGATGGGGCTATTTGATCTCATGTGCTTGACGCCTGATGATGGGTTCTATTGTCCAATCCTTGTGAGGCAATTTCACTGCACTGCGTTCTTTCATGATGACCCCGCTCGCACTATGACTTGGATGACAAGACAAGAAAAATATACTTGCAACTATCTTGATTTCTGTGAAGCCATGGGGTTTGTTGGTGGCCGTGCTCATGGTTTCAAGATATACTCTCAAAACAAGTTCAATAAAGGGGACATTTCCTTCTGCTATCCTCCGGAACCCACAACTGGTCCTCCCACTATCTCTGGCATGTATTACTCCTATCTTGTACTTGCTAAGCTATTCCGTGAGAATCTCATCAGCAAGTCCGGAGATTCAAGTGAATGCCGTGCATACCATCTGAACTTGATGTACTACTGCCGACTTGAAAACCAGAAGACCATTGATGGTTGTGATCTCTTATACTGTGAACTGAGGCACTCTGTTCGCGAAAGGATGACTCCAAATTATGCTTAGTACATTCAGCTGCTCATCAATAAGGTTGTGCCGACACCTCACAATAAGAAAGATCAACGGGTCAAGATGGAAGCCTTCAAGATGCCTTCACAAGGAGATAAACCGAAAATCCCTGCCATGATGCCTTCTGAGCGTCGGTCCAAGGAAATGCATGACCCTGCTAGCTCCAGCTACTCTAGGCACCCCAAGCGTGGTGCCTCACGTTTCTTGACCAGCTTGTGAAAGATGTGCAAAAACACCAATGATGTTGCTCATCAAAGCCTTGCCTTGAACCAGGAAACTAGGAGGCGCCAAAATGAGTTCATGGCTGCCAGAAACGCTCTTGTTCCTCCTCCTGGACCTGAGATGGAGCCTATGTATGCACCTACTTGGGAGATGCCTCCCATTGATGATGAGATGCTCCAGAACTTTGATCTCTCCATGTACACTCATGGTGGTCTTCCTCCTCGGTCTGCTTAGGACCCTGATACTACTGGACATGGAGAAGATGATGATGATGGAAACGAACAGTATGATGATGAAGATGATGATGAAGTGGGTGATGATGATGATGATGATGGTGATGGCAGCTCTCCAGTCGTGGGGACAGAGTTCTATTGATGGGAGCGCTAGCATCCCTACTCTTTTCTTTGCCTTTTTGGTGTTCCGATGCCAAAGGGGGAGAAGAGAGTAGAGTCTAGGATCACGGGGTTTCTTGGTTGCACAAGGCATGCTTGACATTTTATTTGCTTCTTATCTGGCCTGTGCTTATTTGCTTGCTTTTTCATTCCAAGAACCATTTGCTACTTTAAATAATTTGTGTATGGACATGTACTTATATGCTTAATCTCTATGTTGGGATGATTATGTGCTATGCTTATATATCTTGATATTCACATGTCCATACCATGCTTGTTTCCTAAAGATATTGGGGGAGCTTCTCATATTCCACAAATGGTGCACTTTGCATTCTAACGGAAATTCTCCAAGTGCACACATTATGGGGGAGCTGTCTCAATATCTCATATGGAATCAATGTTTAAGGCTTATCATAATATTTATATGTGACTCTAGCTCGGTTTGTCATCGTATAACAAAAAGGGGGAGATTGTAAGGGTATTTTACCCTTATCCATTATTTTGGTAACTATGACACCGTGCTAGAGTATTTGGTCAAATACATATCTACAAGATGATTCCCAGGTATTAGCCAAAGAGGTATAATGGTGTATCAATGGAACAAGAAGGCAATGGGAGACCCCCCCACTTCGATGAAAAATCAACAAGGGAGTTTCAGCACTCGGCCGGTCAGTGGCCCGGTCAGACCGGCCCTGGCACCGGCCAGCCCGGTGCAGACCGGCCCCAGGACCGGTGCCAACCGGGTGATGTCCAGTAAGCTCGTGAGCTCGTCCGGTCAGGGTCCGGTCGACGACCCGGTCTGGACCGGCTTCGTCCGGTTGCACGTCCGGTTGGGCCGGGCGCCCTGGCGCCAACCGGCCCCCACGCTTGTGCCAGCCGAACGATGTCCAGTATGCCAAAGAAGCCGCCCGGTCAGGATCCGGCCCCAGATCCGGTTTGGACCGGCTTGCCCGGTCCCTGGCCCGGTCTGACCGGCCCCTGCGCCGGCCTGTCCGGTGCCAGGTCCGGTTGACCGGATTTCTTGAGGAATCTGCTGATATGGCAAGTCATCAACGACCATAATTCAAGTGACACTATATATACCCCTTCTTCTACCTCTGAAGGGGTAGGCACTACACTACAAGCTGTTCTTGAGCTCTCTCTCTCTCATACTCCATAATTAGAAACACCAAAAGCCTCAAATCTCCCTCCTCCTCCACCCAAACTCAAATCCCTCCGGGGAAACGATAGAGGAGGACCCGATCTACTGTTCTACCAAGACAAATCTTATTCCCCTTGTATTCATCAAGAAACTTGCTCTCTAGGGTTCCTTGGAAACCCTAGGTGGGCAAGAGAGGTCCGGAAGCATCCAGGCTGTGGATTTGCCCCTGACAAGATTGTGAAGGTTTGGAGGCTACCTCAAAGTCTACCACAAGTGAGTGAGCTATTCCTTCGTGGGATAGGCTCCGGAGAATAGGGTGAGCCTTCGTGGCGTGGGGAATCCTTCGTGGGACCTCCACCCCTCCAAACGTGACTTACCTTCTTGCAAAGTAAGGGAACACGGGAATAAACCCTCGTCTCCGCGTGCTATCGGTTATCTCTAACCGAACTCCTTGCTTGTGATATAACTGCCTGTTAGAGCCTTCGTGCTTGAGTTACTTGTATCCTCATATAGGTTGCTTCACCTAGTTTGCATTAGGCTCATCTTTATATTCCGCAAAGCCTAATATTGCAAAGAAAGAATAAAAATCTCTAGAAACCTATTCACCCCCCCTCTAGGTTTACCGTCTCTGAACTTTCACCCTCTGATAATGCAACATTCGTGCGGCTACGGAGCCCGAGTGGTCGATGCTACAGAAGGGGTAGCGGGTGTTTGTACAATGGTGACCGAGAAAGCTAAATACATTGGGATGCTACAAAGGAATGGAAGCGGTGCTACCAATCGATTTGTAGGATGTTGTAAGACAATGATTGGGATACAGGTTGTCATCGGTGCTACCAACCGTACACCGGGATGCTGCAAGGGTTCCGACGGTGTTGCACGTCGGCGAGCTCTCATTGGAGCTCTCTGTTGGTGCTATACGGACAACGACGGAGCTGCCAATGATTTTCGTGGTGTTGAAAGTAGCAAGAGCCATGCTGCCACTGGTGGCTGCCGTGCTTAGACAGCCGATAGTTGGCGTGGTGTGGCTGGTTGTGCTACTGGCGGTGGAAGTGCTACGAGGGTGGAGATTGGGCTGTGGACGTTGACGCTTCTGGAAGATAGGATGACGCGCCTGCGAGACAAATAGGAGGGAAAAAAGAATGATAGCATGGTGCGAAAAAAAGGACAAGTGTCGATCGCTGGATGCCGATGAGCGGTGCATCCATTAATTCCTGGGGGTGCTCTAGAGGCCCGGTTAATAAATCTGTCATTTTGTCAAATGTTTTAAAACTTGGGTTAATTATTGGTTTGCCACTACACCCCGCGCAACACTCAGTTTTGCCACTAGAGCAGAATGGTGCTCAGTTTTGCCACTAGTCTGTGTGCAACGACTCGTTCCGTGAGTATGCCGTTTCATTCAGGTCAACGTCCTTGACTCGGCTGTTTTAGGTGGGACCAGGTGGAGACGCATTTGAAAAGAGGACCGGCTATTTCAGGTGGGACCAGGCGGGGACGCATTTGAAAAGAGGACCGTTGCTGGCCGTTTCATGTGGGACCCACAAGGCAACCGTTGGAGCTCAACCCCATTTAAAATCCCTGATCGCGCGGCGGAGCTCGCAGCGGTGAGAAGAAATCGACGGGGTTGGAGACGGCCCCTCGCAGAGGTGCGGCGCGGGCGACTGAGAGGGCCTTGTTGACGGGGAGCGCCGCCGACGGCGGGAGCTGCGGAGGGCGCAGCCGTCTGCCAGAAGCACCTCACGGTTTAGATCCCGCGCCACCTCTATCCATGTCTTCTTCTAGCTCCCGTGCCACCTCTCGGTTCGAGCTTCCGGTGCGCATGGAGATGCCGATCCTCCTCTGTCCGCGGTGCCGGGCGCCCGTTGATCGGAGGATTTCGCGCACACCGAAGAACACCAACCGTCCGTTCTACGTGTGCAGCAGCGAGAAAGGGGTAAGAATAGTGGAAATTTCAGTATTTTGTGCATAGTTTGTGCTCAATGTGGTTGATCTCTTTCGTGTGCTTGCAGATAAAATGCTTCTTCGTTTGGGTCGATGTTTTGCTCCAGACGCTGATGAATCAGCTGCTAGATGAGCACGAAGAATGGTTGCCCATCTTGCCACAGACGACACGGGTCGCTGCGATAGCTAGTGCAGAAGAGACGCAGGGCGGAGCACGCATTGACAGAGAGGTAGCTTTTGAGCTAAGGTGGATGAACCAGAAGATTAGAGAGCTCGAAGATCAATCAAAAATTTGGAATTACATTTGTGCATTTGTTGGTGGTATTGTCATCGCACTAGGTTTAATGTTGACATTGTATGGAAAGGCATGAATTTGTGATGAATTTGTAAGCTTCAAATTGTATGAACTTGTAAGCTTGAATTTGCAAGCTTGAAATAAATAAATCTGATCAAAATTCGATAGTGGCAAAGATTTGGCTTTGGGCAGATGAGAAGGGTGTTTAAAAAAACGGTGAAAAATGAAATAACAAAAAAGGGTGCGGCTAGGACTCGAACCCAAGACCGCTTTGTTTGGTAGCGTGAAGGATTGCTCTGGTAACCAGTGGGGTGGATGGACAGATATTGAAAAGCAAAAGGAAGAAATCTAGCTATAGTTAGTTCTAGTTCGTGACTTGGTTTATGGTGTAAGGACGCATATGTTTGTTCTTTGTGTTTATGCACGCTGCTTAACCAAAAAAAGGGTGCGTCTTTGTTATTTCAAGCATTACGTGTTTGTGGTTTAGGTTGGAAAAATAATCAAACAAAAAAAGGTGCATCTTTCTATTTTTGCGAGGGAAAAAGGGTGCATTTATCTGATTTCAAGCATTGCGTGTTTGTGATTTTTTGTTTCATACTTATATGGGTACCCTACTTGAGAGCGTGAGCAGCTTGAGAGCGACGCCTTCACGAGACTCATTGACGTAGTACATGACGGGCGAGCCCGGTGGGAGGTGGGAGAAGCCCTCGTCGAGGAACTCTCGAGTGAGCTCGATCTCGGTCCTCCACCTCGACTTTGCCCACACACGGAGCGTGTTGTCGACGAGGACGTCCGCCGGATAGAGTAGCTCCGGCCTGGTGCGCGGATGGCGGAAGGTCGGTCCCGTGTACTGCATCTTCGGAGAGGCAGAGAGGCTCGCTTGAGTGCGTGGTGCTTTGGAGATGGAGAGGAAGAGAGGCTCGCTCGGTTGGTGTGTGGGAGAGGAAGAGAGGCCCCTTATAAAGAGGTTGGCTCATAAAGAGACCCATGAATTAACGCGTGTCTAGCCGTCTTCCAAAAATAATTATTGGTTTTGACGCGATCGACGATGGGACGGCCTGAGACGATGGCAAAACTGATGCGGCTGCATCGCTGCGAGAGCTGAGACGATGGCAACGCTGAGACGCTGCGTCGATGCATTAAAAGGCGTCGGCGAGTACGTGGAAAGGGTTGTTGGCGTGGCGCCTGCATGGCGCATGCATGGCGCATGCATCGCAGGCCTAGACACGCGGGACGGCCCAACGGACCAACGGAGATTTCAGTGTTTTTATAGCCCACCGCAGAAAAGAGAAAGGAACCAATCATGTTGAAGAACGAGGGTGTCCACGGATCGGCCCCGAAACGTTCTAGAAGGCCAGATCGGACGGCTGGCGTTACCGCAGTGAACGGTCCACAATGCAAAACAGAGCAACCCACGGATCGGTCCGGTTTCCTTCTAGAAGAACAGGGTTAATTTGGTCAAAGTTAGGCTTTGACTAAATTTGAAATGAGCATAAAAAATTCAAAAAAAATCAAAAAAATGGAAAACCTTCTCACATAGACTTCTTATGTCATATACTACCCATTCTAGTTGATAAACATGGTCTACATGCTGTTCAACAAAAAAACCATGTGTCTAATGTGATATCTCGAACACTGGGTACAAGTTCGAGGGTGAAGACAAGAGGTTTAGGGTTTGGAACATGAAAAGTTTCAAAAACCTCACCAAAGCTTCATTTTGGAGTGAATAACAAGGATCCATGCTTAGTTTTACAATTCCATGTTTCAAACTTGATAAAATGATGGTCAAAGTTAGGTTTGACTAAATTTGAAATGAGCATAAAAAATTCAAAAAAATCAAAAAAATGGAAAACCTTCTCACATAGACTTCTTATGTCATATACTACCCATTCTAGTTGATAAACATGGTCTACATGCTGTTCAACAAAAAAACCATGTGTCTAATGTGATATCTCGAACACTGGGGTACAAGTTCGAGGGTGAAGACAAGAGGTTTAGGGTTTGGAACATGAAAAGTTTCAAAAACCTCACCAAAGCTTCATTTTGGAGTGAATAACAAGGATCCATGCTTAGTTTTACAATTCCATGTTTCAAACTTGATAAAATGATGGTCAAAGTTAGGTTTGACTAAATTTGAAATGAGCATAAAAAATTCAAAAAAAATCAAAAAAATGGAAAACCTTCTCACATAGACTTCTTATGTCATATACTACCCATTCTAGTTGATAAACATGGTCTACATGCTGTTCAACAAAAAAACCATGTGTCTAATGTGATATCTCGAACACTGGGGTACAAGTTCGAGGGTGAAGACAAGAGGTTTAGGGTTTGGAACATGAAAAGTTTCAAAAACCTCACCAAAGCTTCATTTTGGAGTGAATAACAAGGATCCATGCTTAGTTTTACAATTCCATGTTTCAAACTTGATAAAATGATGGTCAAAGTTAGGTTTGACTAAATTTGAAATGAGCATAAAAAATTCAAAAAAAATCAAAAAAATGGAAAACCTTCTCACATAGACTTCTTATGTCATATACTACCCATTCTAGTTGATAAACATGGTCTACATGCTGTTCAACAAAAAAACCATGTGTCTAATATGATATCTCGAACACTGGGATACAAGTTCGAGGGTGAAGACAAGAGGTTTAGGGTTTGGAACATGAAAAGTTTCAAAAACCTCACCAAAGCTTCATTTTGGAGTGAATAACAAGGATCCATGCTTAGTTTTACAATTCCATGTTTCAAACTTGATAAAATGATGGTCAAAGTTAGGTTTGACTAAATTTGAAATGAGCATAAAAAATTCAAAAAAAATCAAAAAATGGAAAACCTTCTCACATAGACTTCTTATGTCATATACTACCCATTCTAGTTGATAAACATGGTCTACATGCTGTTCAACAAAAAAACCATGTGTCTAATGTGATATCTCGAACAACTGGGGTACAAGTTCGAGGTGAAGACAAGAGGTTTAGGGTTTGGAACATGAAAAGTTTCAAAAACCTCACCAAAGCTTCATTTTGGAGTGAATAACAAGGATCCATGCTTAGTTTTACAATTCCATGTTTCAAACTTGATAAAATGATGGTCAAAGTTAGGTTTGACTAAATTTGAAATGAGCATAAAAAATTCAAAAAAAATCAAAAAAATGGAAAACCTTCTCACATAGACTTCTTATGTCATATACTACCCATTCTAGTTGATAAACATGGTCTACATGCTGTTCAACAAAAAAACCATGTGTCTAATGTGATATCTCGAACACTGGGGTACAAGTTCGAGGGTGAAGACAAGAGGTTTAGGGTTTGGAACATGAAAAGTTTCAAAAACCTCACCAAAGCTTCATTTTGGAGTGAATAACAAGGATCCATGCTTAGTTTTACAATTCCATGTTTCAAACTTGATAAAATGATGGTCAAAGTTAGGTTTGACTAAATTTGAAATGAGCATAAAAAATTCAAAAAAATCAAAAAATGGAAAACCTTCTCACATAGACTTCTTATGTCATATACTACCCATTCTAGTTGATAAACATGGTCTACATGCTGTTCAACAAAAAAACCATGTGTCTAATGTGATATCTCGAACACTGGGGTACAAGTTCGAGGGTGAAGACAAGAGGTTTAGGGTTTGGAACATGAAAAGTTTCAAAAACCTCACCAAAGCTTCATTTTGGAGTGAATAACAAGGATCCATGCTTAGTTTTACAATTCCATGTTCCAAACTTGATAAAATGATGGTCAAAGTTAGGTTTGACTAAATTTGAAATGAGCATAAAAAATTCAAAAAAATCAAAAAAATGGAAAACCTTCTCACATAGACTTCTTATGTCATATACTACCCATTCTAGTTGATAAACATGGTCTACATGCTGTTCAACAAAAAAACCATGTGTCTAATATGATATCTCGAACACTGGGATACAAGTTCGAGGGTGAAGACTAGAGGTTTAGGGTTTGGAACATGAAAAGTTTCAAAAACCTCACCAAAGCTTCATTTTGGAGTGAATAACAAGGATCCATGCTTAGTTTTACAATTCCATGTTTCAAACTTGATAAAATGATGGTCAAAGTTAGGTTTGACTAAATTTGAAATGAGCATAAAAAATTCAAAAAAAATCAAAAAAATGGAAAACCTTCTCACATAGACTTCTTATGTCATATACTACCCATTCTAGTTGATAAACATGGTCTACATGCTGTTCAACAAAAAAACCATGTGTCTAATGTGATATCTCGAACACTGGGGTACAAGTTCGAGGGTGAAGACAAGAGGTTTAGGGTTTGGAACATGAAAAGTTTCAAAAACCTCACCAAAGCTTCATTTTGGAGTGAATAACAAGGATCCATGCTTAGTTTTACAATTCCATGTTTCAAACTTGATAAAATGATGGTCAAAGTTAGGTTTGACTAAATTTGAAATGAGCATAAAAAATTCAAAAAAAATCAAAAAAATGGAAAACCTTCTCACATAGACTTCTTATGTCATATACTACCCATTCTAGTTGATAAACATGGTCTACATGTTGTTCAACAAAAAAACCATGTGTCTAATGTGTTATCTCGAACACGGGGGTACAAGTTCGAGGGTGAAGACAAGAGGTTTAGGGTTTGGAACATGAAAAGTTTCAAAAACCTCACCAAAGCTTCATTTTGGAGTGAATAACAAGGATCCATGCTTAGTTTTACAATTCCATGTTTCAAACTTGATAAAATGATGGTCAAAGTTAGGTTTGACTAAATTTGAAATGAGCATAAAAAATTCAAAAAAAATCAAAAAAAAATGGAAAACCTTCTCACATACTCTTCTTACATGGAATAGATGTGTAGTGAACTTATTTGGCCAATTTAGACAAGATCAAAAAAAACTTGCTTAGAAATGAGGCCATTTACCCTACCTTTGGAGCTCTTTTTTAGCACATTTTGACATGAGTTCCTCAAAACATGTAATCTCATCACTCCAACATCAACGTGTACTCCACGGTGTGGTGATCAATATCTACAATACTACCTGGGCTGGTCTTCTCCACTTCACCCTTAAATGAATACAACAGTTTAAAACTTTCCTGCCAATTACCATAAATAGAATCCATAGCATGTTGTTTTCCATTGAAAACCCTCATGTATGGTACCTCTATCTTGAACTTTTCTTTGAGCTTCTTCTGCAACTCCTTTGTACCCACTTGATGGTCTTCTGTCACCCACCGTTTTACTTCTTCAGCCACCCATCTTGACTTGGCTCTACTGATTGTTTCCTTCCTCAGGGTTGATTCCAGGCATGTGTGCCTAAAAGGGTTCACTTTGACTTGAACATTCGTGCTATTTCGCATTTTAGACGCGTGCATCCTCCATGGACAATCTTCAGTCGGACAGTGCACTCTGTAACGTACTCTGTCGCTCTTGTCAACTTCAAATGTACGCTCTGGCCTGATGCAGTATGTCACAAGTGCATTTCTACACTCACTCATGGATGCAAAGATGGTACCTTCTTCCATCTGAGAGTTTGCAGGGTCCCATTCAATAGCTGGAAGGTCTTCGTCCTCAACCTCCTCATCATCAATCACAAAAGCCTCATTGTCACACTCATCTCGGTTTTCAGCCCGACATGGCCGCCGTAAATTCTGCACAACATCAGAATATAGCCTCTCTTCATCATCGATGTATTCAGGCTCCACTTCTCTTGGGACCCTACTGCCGGTGCCCATGTTTGACGAGCCACCACGTCGCCGTGCACTAACTGAAGCTCCCCTAACTGAACTGTTCTGGCTAGAGCTGCCATTACGACGACATGAATCTGTCCGAGAAGTTCCAACTGCCGGCACAACCACATCATTTTGCAGCCTCACATGAAATTGCTCTTTCTCCTTATGCTTAGCAAACATGGTAGCGAGCTCTTCATCATTACTAACTTTCACCCAATCAATTCCCCCATCGTAGTATTTGAATTCCACTTCATCATGCATACCCCAAGGATATGGGCCGCAAATTACCTCGCCAAATTGTCTAAAACTCCAATTACAATCCATTGGCAACCGATAATCAAACCCTCCTTGGAATTTCTTTTGATCCTTTGCATCCACAATGAATCGCTCCCTTCTAATGTTCACCAAGAAAGCAAACCGCAATTCCATCCTAATCAACCAAAAACAGAGAGGCAATGAGCACACCAAAAGCAAAATCAAACGCAATGAGCACTCCATGTCAAATCGACTATTGCATTACACAAGAAAGCTCAATAGGAACAAGGCTTACCCCTCGGGAACCCAGTCGTGGACGCGGCGGGTCTCTGGCCCCACGCCTGCCTCGCCAAGGTCGTCGCCGCCACTAGCCATTGCGTCGAGCAGGTGGAGGGCGCAGTGGCGGAACGAGCGACTACGTCGCTAGGGGGTGGGGGCAGAGCAGGTGCTCCTGGAGGCGGTGGAGAAGGTGTCCACGCGGGACGGCCGCGCGGCGGCGCAGGTGGTGGCGTCGCAGGTGGTGGCATCGCAGGTCGTGGCGGCGCAGGTGGTGCCGGCAGGGGCGCGGATGGTGGTGGGTGCAGCAGATCGGTGTGTTGCTGTATGCGGGAGCAGGGGGTAGTTCGGTCTTCACCTATTTGTCATTGCGCGGTCCTACCTGTAAGATCTGACCCCACTTTCAGTAACGGCAAGAGACGGAAACGTTTGAAGCCTGGCCGTTTGGCCTCGACAGAGCAGCTGCGCCAGAAGCGGTGGCAAAACTGAGCACCATTCTGCTCTAGTGGCAAAACTGAGTCATACGCGGGCTGTAGTGGCAAACCAATAATTAACCCCTAAAACTTTAAGCTGATTGTATGCTTGAAATGGAGGCAAAAGCCCCCTCATGTCATCAATTAAGACAAGATCGAGTGTTTGTTTATGGGATAGTACTATTTAGGATTTCCGCTAGAGTTGCTCTAAAGACATGTTCTACAGCCAAAACGAGCAACACAGTAGAACTTATAATCGATATATAGAGAATCTCAAAAGAGATCAACAAACATAATAATGTACAAGAAATCGAATAATAGCACTAAGCACTAAGATCACCTCCATACATATACGCATACATTAGACATAGATACACACATACAAAGAAAACAGTATGCACAGGAACCAACTACTCCTAGTCCTAGATGGCATGGCGACATGGTAAGAAGAAAAGAATGATCGACAACTGATCTGTCGACGCAACACAATGGCCAAACTCCACATCAACTAATCACGATGGGCAGAACTTGATCAAAAGCAGGCGTCGAGGAGGCAACAGCAGCAGAGCGCCGCGCAGCTGCAAAAAGAAAAGCAGACATAACCATCATCAGTTTCATCGAACTGGTCAGGATCGATGCAGCAGAGCGAGAATTCGGAACACAAAAGAACAGAACTTACCATCCTCTCCAGAATCCGCCGCCGTTGTGGTGGTGGTGGTGGTGGCCGCGGCTGGTGGTCTCAGCGGCGCCTCCGGCAGCTGGGTACTGCTGGTCACCCTGCTGCGGGTAGCCGACGGGCGGCGGAGGCGCGACGTAGGCTTGCTGCTGCTGGCCCTGCGGAGGGTACGCCATGTTTCCCTGCTGCTGGTAGCTCATGATGGAAGTTGCGGAAAGAGTGATGAGAAAAAAAAAACTCGTATGTTCTCCTGGAACGATGAACGGATGCCTGAATCAAGAACAAGAGATGCCTAGGAAGAAGCTTTGCTGTTGCGTTATCCAGCTGCTGATATGTGCATTTATAGGAGCTGCAGCGATTTTGCTTAGACGCGTCGACAAGGGAGAGGAAGGTAAAGCGAAAGGGGACAGGTGAACCACCTGGACGGATAGAGGGAACCGTCTCATTCGTGTGTGCTCTCGCATGCCACATAGATGCTGATCCGATTTATAAAATTGGAAGATACGTATAGTGATTCGATTAATCGCGACTGGACGGTGGCTCTCGTGATTGTCGTTCTCCGCGTTCGAGATTCTATCCTTCTAGGCTCATCTGCTTGTTCTAGTCTATCTAAGTTTTCGTTTTTGTCTTTTTTATCTTTCACTCTATAAACTATGTCGTAGTCCATGGATAATGTGTTTTTGCACTCGGGACTAGATGCTCTTGTTTTTCTAAATAAGTTTTAAATGCATTTCAAAATGTTATAGAAATATGGTAGAAAATATCGCACGTACATCTCAATGTTCTATGTGCTCGTAAAGTTGTTTCACAAAGAACCGATATTGTTTGTATGGTGTGCAAAAAAAAATCGATGCTAAAAATAGCTCTTATTGAGACAATTCTTTATCTTTTTTATACAACACACAAAAAATGTCGGTTCTCCACGAAAATTACCGTGCACGTCTAAAATGTTGGCATGTATGCGTGAAATTTTTGTTTGATTTTTGTATCATTTTAAAATGGTTTTTCAAGCGGGAGGAGCATATGCACCTGGTATCAAAAATGGATTTGTGGGAGTCCACTCCTTTCTATTCCTTGGAAAAGATCTAGTTCCTTGTAGTATACTTCCTCTCCTTCGGATTCGTCGGTAGTTTCCTTGTCAGTTTTCTCATGCTTTAGCAAGGGTTTAAGATAGTATGTAATGAGTACGAGGGTACTCAGCAAGTTACATAGGTGATTATTTGATGCACTATCTAAGACTTATGCAAGTTTTCAAAAACGATTTGTTACAGAAAGTAAGTTTTATTCAGAAAACTACATCCGTCAGTCTTTGTGGGTAACTAAAACTTCCCGGAGTTCCTTTCACGCTACGATCTTAGCTTTTTCCCCAAGAACAGAGAGTAACATGTCACGTTCGATATATTCTCGAGAGATGCGCTACTTTTTTCACAAACATCTTAAGCCTTGGTGTTTAACCAAGAGTATATCCACATTCTCACTTCGTTAGGTATAATGAGCCCGACTAAAATACAAGTCAATCATTGCCTTTCTCTGCAACCTTGCATTTCACCATTTGTAACAAGTTTCGATCACGAGATCGATGCTCAATTACGCACCCTCCCTTTAAAGATACTAAAGTTGTCACCCTGCAATATAAGATGGGAATGTTACAGGTTCTCACCTGCTGATTCCACCAACGGAATACATCCCAACTAAGAATCCAAGGAAACGATCCCATTCTAGAATCTGTAGCAACACTATCTATATGGCGCTTAGAATAACTGACTATAGTTGTCGTTTAATCATAATTTTATTTAGTACAATTAAAACTTCACCACATAGTTTTCACTCTGCATCCACCTATGATTTCATTTCCCACCGAATAGATTACTCGATCATCGTGGCCGATAACCCTAATTTCATATTCATTAGGAAAACAATATATTTGCTTTTAAAATGTAAAGCTATTGTAGTTTTTTTGGAAATAGTTTGTATAAAAAAATCAAAAGGGCATGAGCAAGATTTAACTTTCTTTTGAACTTTCCTGGCAACTGTGAGTTACTACAGTTCCTCGAACCTCGAGTTCTCGAAATAGGATCATTGTCCGGTAAGAACAATGTTTAAAGAATGAAATTGCACGCTATTATGCATAATATTAGATGCATTATTGTTAGTGTGTTGAACCCTCCCCTTAGTGATGGTTTTAAGGTTCGCATGATATTCTTTACTACCTTTTTCCATTATTGGTTTATTGATTATTTCTTTTTGGTAAAAAGATATTTTGTTAGTATCAAGCACTCAATGATGAAAATTCTTTACTTGAGATGAAATACTCAAATTCTTTTAGTGGCATGGTCCTAAGGTCACATTTCAAATATTTATTTAGAACTTTTCTTTTATTTTTTCATTTTAATTTCACTTTAGAACTTTAATATATTTGTATTAATTTTTTACTTTAGATTTTTCATGTATGTGAATAATTTAAATTTAGAATTTTCATATCTCTATTTTGTATTGGTTTCAATGTTGATTGAATATCACTAAAGGTTTTTTTAAATTTTAATTTTAATTTGAATTCAAATAGTATTTTATTTAGGCATTTTAAATACCTAAAATAATTCTTCAAACAAAAATATTTTTAGTGGTCAACGAAATTTCATATTTGGATTTGTTATATTTTTCCCTATCTGCATGTATTGTTATTTTATCTCTTGACTAGTTTTTAATGTCTATAATAGCCCAATGCTAGTGGGTCCCACTAGTCAGACAGACCAATCTGGTCAGCCATCGGACATGGTTCGGTTCGGCAGAACCGGTTCACCACTCGCGCCCTCTCACTCGCACGAGTGCTCTCTCTTGTTTACGCTAACTCTTATCCCCGAGGTCGCCTCTCGCCCGATGATTTTGGCCAGCTCCGGTCGTTGCTGCCACCAAGCTCGCGTAGAACTGCTCACCTTGCTCCGCTCTATCATTCTATCCAACTCGATTTAACTCTTGGGCCCTCTCGCAATCATTCCAACCCTCTCTGAAGAGCTCGGTGGCCTACCTACGGTCGCTGGCGTAGTCTATGACGCTGCACCACCACTGGCATGACCAGGCGCAGGGTCGATCTACACCCTATTGGGTGCTCCATGTGTTGTCGATGTTGCGTCTCTATCGCCTTTGTCTCCATCAACGGTCATGTGGTTGAGCTAGGCTTTCCATAGCTTCTATGGCTATGGTACGCTCCTCTTCGACTCCTCTCTCTAGATCTAGCTCTATCCCCTCTGCCTCGAGTTCTCGGAATTTGGCTACTGCCGATCACGACCTAGTCAATTATAGGGTTTATACACTTGATTAGTTATTCTTGATCATCGCTGCTAGTTAATTACGTCTTAGGTTTAGTTTAGCTCTCGATTGTTTCTAGGATTTGTTGTCTGAACATCTTGACAAGTGTTAATTATATTTAGTTTCAGTTTCGTCAAGATGATGGAGTTGTATTTGATTGAACTGTTGTAGACGTTTCGTAGGTGATTTAGTTTTATTATTCATTCTTTCATATAGGTATTACTGGTTCTGGGCATCTAACTCAATTGGAGCTTGCTCAGGTTGCTTAATTATGTTTTGATAATGTGTTCATCTTAATTAGGTTGATGTTGTCACTTAGTTATTGCGGTGTAGTTGAGCTCATGCATTATTTGTTCTTCCTGTTCTAGGGTTTTGCCTAAGTGCCCTTTCCTTTTGGTTTTAATTCTCTGTGCCTCTCAATTGATGATTCGACCCTTCCAAGGGGATTGATTAACTGTACACATACTGCGGTAGTAAAGGCTCAAAAGCGAGCAACACGGTAAAATCGTAATCGATATACTATACAAAAAACCTCAAAAGAGATCCACTAATAATATATACTCATATACATCGATTTAAATCACTAAGATGACCACCATACATACCCATATACACAGAAAATAGTATGCTCAGAAACCAACTTGTACCCTACAAAGAAACAAATAGCGAGCCAATGGCATGGCGCCAAATGGCCACATGG